>NW_022045846.1:0-105194 GCF_003285905.1 Drosophila hydei
CAGGCGACTGTTTTTTGTCATCAAGGCCACATTCGCGAAAATTGCAAGAAAGACGTCACCTATCCTCATCACCCGCCAAGGACATTATTGTAACAAACATCCCTCACAAGACTTTACCTCAGCCAAAAACTAACAAGCCCAATAAAACACTAGTTAACACTACAACTTTACTTACTGAAGATGACACCAAAGACATAAACTTGCAAATAAACACCAAGATACAATAAAATAGGTGAAGGAAATGTTGCACTCATTATTTTTATTAATAACTAATATCTCAAATTTCACTCTTTTAATTTCGTGTATACAATTTTAGTAAACTATTGGAAGATTTAAATAGTAGCAGCAGGAGCTTACATCTGGCTTCTTCAGCGGACCTTAATTCATAACTGCAGAGGTCTGAAGCTCCGAGCACCCTCATTGAGGCTGCTTGTGTTCGTGGGGGCAAAGTGACGGCATCCTCATGAAATATATTCTAACGAAGCTCCGTCTTACCCATCTGAGATGAGTCTAACCAAAAGCCGTGCACTTCGGAAATACTCCAATCAATATTATAATATAGGGCAAACTTGAAGAACAGACCACCTACCAATTAAGCGAATAAAACAAATATTTAGCAAGAGACAAATCAGAATTTTAAGTCTTATTTAATAAAAAAAAATTTATTTCACAAAAACTTTCTCAATGCGTTGATTATTTGCGAGCTACACCTAGAACCATAAAACATGTTTTTGGTTCCAATAAAATCTTTTACTGGAGTAAAACTAAACTTCTTAATAATATTCTTGAAAACTCAATTTAATTTAATGTTTTATACTTTGTTGAATAGACTTTACTGTATCCGTTTTGATTCGGATTGTCTTCGATAGAACGAGTTTTTAATATAAATTTTATTCATTTTTGTCCACTTGTCTTTGAAAATCTTAGTAAGTTTAAATGTTGCTTCCAGATCAAAAATACTCGATTGGATTTGAAGTTGGTATATTTCATTATCTTGGAAATAATACCTTGAATCAAACAAATATCTCAACACTTAAAGCCAAATTAATTTTTTAAAGATTAATTATATTTTTATTATTCAATTATTGAATTTCCAACGCCACCAGAAAGCCATACCATAACGACACTACCCCCCATGCACATACAATTTCCATTTGTATATATAAATGTATATTTGTATACATTTCTGTATATCATACTGGTGCGAGTTTTTTTTATTATTTTTCCCTTTTCCATTTTAACCGATCATAATTGATTATTTCACTTGGTTCTTGATCCACAACTTACAGAATCTCCAGTCGGAGTCACATCATTCGCTTCACTTTTTAATTTATTTTTTAATTGGTTCTTAGACATTATATTTTCATTATAAATTTCACCTACAGTTATACAATATTATAAGCTAAAAACGAGCATCAAACCCATATTAATTAATATCTACAAAATCTAACGATACCTACATATCCGTTATAGAATCAATTATATAATATATGTAATACAACACTATATGATATAATATATTCAATGATACTTAATTACATATAAAACGTGTTAAGTTTTTATACACACAACTCAGATTTATAATATGTTATATATGGTATCTGTACCTTCTCGAAATAGACACGGCATAATTTACATCATGATTAGGTCTCTGTCGCTGCGCCTCGCAGAAAGATAGAAGTATCTCAGCATCCGTCCACTCAAGCCGCTGACAGAAATACTGTTAAGTAAGATTAAGATTTCTATCCTGATTATTCTGACCGTGCTGTAGTTATATCAACTGTGTCTAGACGAAACGCAGACATTCAATCTCAATATTCAATGTCCGTTTCCTAAAACACTTATGTATCAGACGCCGTGTGACACCAAGGCTATAGATAAAACATGTAAGTTTTAAATGAAAGGAACGACGATCGATGAAACAAGAAATTGTAGCTCATACACGTTTACTGTTACTTATATTTTTTGAATAACATCTTTAATATGGAATATAGTACATTGATTTCCTGCATCTACAGCCTGTCCACTTCTCCTATTACTTCGAAGCAGATGCTGGTGTCCCGTGGCAAATTGTTCGAGTCATAGGCCTTCAGTAAGGTAGTAATCTTGTATCGACCGGATACGGGCACTCCAGTAAATTCCATTGTCACATTTATGTCAAACGGCTCGTGGATTATTTTAGTCTGTGTAAAGGCAGTAATTAGAATTAATTATATAAATAGAAGGTTTTCATATACATACTCCTGGGTAAAAAATTGTCTCTTTGATCTCTTCCACATTAATGATATGCCTTGTCCAAAATTTGTAAAAATGTTGATCCTTGTCAAACAGAGTTGGCCTGAAGTCTTGCATTTTCATGACGTATGGGGTCAGTTGCCAGCTTCCACGATCATACTTATTCGTTTTGAAAGTAGCCTAAGGTACAAGAGCATTAATTAATATATTCAGGCTAATGGTATAATATATTATACTTGAACACGATCGCCAGGTTGAATGTCCCAGATGAAAGTAACATTTCCCGAAACTAATATCACCTCATCATGCAGCGTAAAGCTTAGCTCTGATTTGTTAACGATTCCGTCGAAATTGAGAACATTGCTCTTTGAGTTTACGCAGTCCTCAAAGAAGTCCTCATTTTCAGCAACGAAAATATAGTTAAGAGCACTCGAGCAAATGGCGAATATAATCACCAAAAACGACACAAATAGAAACTCTATGTGGAGCCACATCGTTTGGGTGTTTGCGTCTCACTTACGAATCAGCTTCGCACTGATATTTTGTCTTTCGGTTTGCGGTTTTTATAGCTTAAATTGATACTGCCGAGTGTACAATAATTATACACCTTTGGCATCAAGCATTAAACATATTATTTTTATCTAACAAATCTGACTCAGCTTATATTTCCGTTGTAATGCCAAATAACTGATCATATCATTCGATTGTGTGATTGTGCACAGAATATATTCTATATGCTTAGCACAGAATACATGAATACACGACATATAAGTTACATATTCTGTGTTAATCACACAATTCGCATCTTTGAAAAAGTGTTTTTAGAATCTGTTCCGTATCAGATGCACAAAGTTGAGCACGTGGCTGCAGCTCGCTCGCTTCCTTTCACAGTGGAGAAATCCCATTTTGCCTGCATTTGATTTGCCTGCAAAGAGATGGACGGACAAGAATTCTTAGCTCAGCTCGATATCTTCCAGGAAAGCACGAATAGACAAATCCCTTGCTCAAATAGTAGCAAGACGTAATGTATTCCCCCCGAGTCGTCCTACGATAAAATAGCCAAAACAGAGGGATGAGATTTGCGACGCTTGGAAAATGTTTGCCAAAATCCAACGATCGTTGGATGGACTTAGCTTCCCCAATCAAAAGAGCGTACAAAAAAGGCAAAAACGGGACATTCAGTGTATAATATATGTAACAGCCAGAAGGAGGCGTGCCACACTCCACAAAATATATATTTGTGATCAGAACGACGAACTGAGTCGATCTAGCCATGTCCCCTAGAGAATTGAAATTTTAAGTGAATTCCCGTGTCTAGCAAACGCAGTACGATTTTATCAATTTTTTTCGATAACTCATTAAATACTTGAGATTTAACTGAAATTTGAGAAAGTGCAGCTAAAACAAAAGTTATTCAGTTCTCATAGGAAATCCCATACTGCAGCCCAAGTTCAGTTTAGGATTAAAATTTGCTAGATTAAAATGTCGTAAATACAAACTAAGAAGCATGCTTAACAACGCAGATGAGTCGGGGTTCCGGGTATCTAAGAGTCGGGGCATCCCCTACTAGAGTGATCTTATTTCTAATATAAGGCAATGTCAATACGATGGTATTTGTTTGGCTACGTTATAAGTTATTTGTTAATAAGATAATATATTTTCAGCTCAATCTGTGCACATCAATGCTTATCTATAATAATCTATAATAAAAATTAAAGAATTGTTTTTGAACATGGGTATTTTGGCTTTTTAATCAGTTGAGAATGTTCTAAACTATTCAAAAGACCATAAATTCGATTTGGAATATAATTTTATAATTTTATAATTTTATAATTTTATAATTTTATAATTTTATAATTTTATAATTTTATAATTTTATAATTTTATAATTTTATAATTTTATAATTTTATAATTTTATAATTTTATAATTTTATAATTTTATAATTTTATTCAGAATAATTCAGAATAAATTACGACTATGAGTCTCATTTTCTTATCAGTCATATCATTCGATTCTGTATTTGGATTTGAATCTGACTAAAAAAGTCTCGCTTTGTTTTATCGCCATAAACTTTCGTATGAAGCGAAACGGGGAAAGGGTCGATTTGTTGGCTCCAATTTAACGTTCGCCAAAGGCGTTGTCAAAGGTAAAACTAAAAGCAATAAAATTGAAGTCGTTCCTTGTTTCATTTGCAGTTTATTGCCTAGCGGAACGACAAATATTGATTTGACGTGCACTGGGTCTTTGTTGCCGTGGCTGATCGTAATGGAGCCCGCATCTGGCTCACGCAGGGGAGGGGACTCGTTTGTCTGGCGGCTTAGTAATGAATTTTTAAGCTCTGACCAGCTCCAAAATTCAATTACTTGGATTTGCTTTATGTACGCGACTGGCATTTCATTCGCACTGGGGTCAAGCAGCAGCAGCCCGCAACGTCCCAATTTTTAGCTCAGGCCAAAGGTCTGCGCTCTCCACTACAATAATGAAAACGGACAAGTGAAAGTAAACGAGCTAAATTGAAAGGGCAGCAGTCAACAATAGCTGCCACAGAATTGTATTTCACACCTCCTTGCACATAATAATGTGATTCGTACATAGCTATTTTTTGTCAATATTAAAGCGAGACCACATTGAGCCCACCTCAACAAGTTCAGCCAATCACAATCCCAATCTGGCGTCACTCGTCGCTGAGAGTCATGCGATAGGGGGATACAGCACATAGGTGGAAGCATATCCAAAATGAAAACACACAATGTCTTAAATTCAAGTTTTGTCATCAGGTTCACATGCATGAAAAGGAAACGAATTTGATTAATTTGCAACTGACAATTTAATAATATATCAATAATTGTTGGCTACAAATGAGTGAACTAATTTTGGATACAGATAAGTTAAATAATGCATAATGAACAGATGCACTCAGCGTGGTATGGTCGTTGGCGAAAGTGGAGTGGCTAGAGAACAAACATATAGCTGCAGTTTAGAAACAATGAGTGCTGAATTTTAGTGTGTTTAACGTAAGTTTGATTTGCCTTTGCTTGGACCTCATTGGCCACAAAACAGAATAAATGTCTCTGCTAGCATACATGCCAGCGTAAATTTTGTGATGGCAAATAGTGAAAAATTAGCAATAGGAATATAAACTGAGATTTTAAATGTAAAATATAACATTTTATAAAATTTGAAATTTATAAAATTTAAAAAAGCAAAAAAAAAAATTAAAAATGAGAAAAAAAGTATTGGACGATGCCAACAACACGCGGTGTTCCCAAGCGGTCCCCCATCTAAGTACTAACCGCGCCCGACGCTGCTTAATTTCGGTGATCGGACGAGAACCGATGTACTCAGCGTGGTATGGTCGTTGGCGAAAGTGGAGTGGCTAGAGAACAAACTTATAGCTGCAGTTTAGAAACAATGAGTGCTGAATTTTAGTGTGTTTAACGTAAGTTTGATTTGCCTTTGCTTGGACCTCATTGGCCACAAAACAGAATAAATGTCTCTGCTAGCATACATGCCAGCGTAAATTTTGTAATGGCAAATAGTGAAAAATTAGCAATAGGAATATAAACTGAGATTTTAAATGTAAAATATAACATTTTATAAAATTTGAAATTTATAAAATTTAAAAAAGCAAAAAAAAAATTAAAAATGAGAAAAAAAGTATTGGACGATGCCAACAACACGCGGTGTTCCCAAGCGGTCCCCCATCTAAGTACTAACCGCGCCCGACGCTGCTTAATTTCGGTGATCGGACGAGAACCGATGTACTCAGCGTGGTATGGTCGTTGGCGAAAGTCGACTGGCTAGAGAACAAACATATAGCTGCAGTTTAGAAACAATGAGTGCTGAATTTTAGTGTGTTTAACGTAAGTTTGATTTGCCTTTGCTTGGACCTCATTGGCCACAAAACAGAATAAATGTCTCTGCTAGCATACATGCCAGCGTAAATTTTGTGATGGCAAATAGTGAAAAATTAGCAATTGGAATATAAACTGAGATTTTAAATGTAAAATATAACATTTTATAAAATTTGAAATTTATAAAATTTAAAAAAGCAAAAAAAAAAATTAAAAATGAGAAAAAAAGTATTGGACGATGCAACAACACGCGGTGTTCCCAAGCGGTCCCCCATCTAAGTACTAACCGCGCCCGACGCTGCTTAATTTCGGTGATCGGACGAGAACCGATGTACTCAGCGTGGTATGGTCGTTGGCGAGAGTGGAGTGGCTAGAGAACAAACATATAGCTGCAGTTTAGAAACAATGAGTGCTGAATTTTAGTGTGTTTAACGTAAGTTTGATTTGCCTTTGCTTGGACCTCATTGGCCACAAAACAGAATAAATGTCTCTGCTAGCATACATGCCAGCGTAAATTTTGTGATGGCAAATAGTGAAAAATTAGCAATAGGAATATAAACTGAGATTTTAAATGTAAAATATAACATTTTATAAAATTTGAAATTTATAAAATTTAAAAAAGCAAAAAAAAAATTAAAAATGAGAAAAAAGTTTTGGACGATGCCAACAACACGCGGTGTTCCCAAGCGGTCCCCCATCTAAGTACTAACCGCGCCCGACGCTGCTTAATTTCGGTGATCGGACGAGAACCGATGTACTCAGCGTGGTATGGTCGTTGGCGAAAGTCGACTGGCTAGAGAACAAACATATAGCTGCAGTTTAGAAACAATGAGTGCTGAATTTTAGTGTGTTTAACGTAAGTTTGATTTGCCTTTGCTTGGACCTCATTGGCCACAAAACAGAATAAATGTCTCTGCTAGCATACATGCCAGCGTAAATTTTGTGATGGCAAATAGTGAAAAATTAGCAATTGGAATATAAACTGAGATTTTAAATGTAAAATATAACATTTTATAAAATTTGAAATTTATAAAATTTAAAAAAGCAAAAAAAAAATTAAAAATGAGAAAAAAAGTATTGGACGATGCCAACAACACGCGGTGTTCCCAAGCGGTCCCCCATATAAGTACTAACCGCGCCCGACGCTGCTTAATTTCGGTGATCGGACGAGAACCGATGTACTCAGCGTGGTATGGTCGTTGGCGAAAGTCGACTGGCTAGAGAACAAACATATAGCTGCAGTTTAGAAACAATGAGTGCTGAATTTTAGTGTGTTTAACGTAAGTTTGATTTGCCTTTGCTTGGACCTCATTGGCCACAAAACAGAATAAATGTCTCTGCTAGCATACATGCCAGCGTAAATTTTGTGATGGCAAATAGTGAAAAATTAGCAATTGGAATATAAACTGAGATTTTAAATGTAAAATATAACATTTTATAAAATTTGAAATTTATAAAATTTAAAAAAGCAAAAAAAAAATTAAAAATGAGAAAAAAAGTATTGGACGACGCCAACAACACGCGGTGTTCCCAAGCGGTCCCCCATCTAAGTACTAACCGCGCCCGACGCTGCTTAATTTCGGTGATCGGACGAGAACCGATGTACTCAGCGTGGTATGGTCGTTGGCGAAAGTGGAGTGGCTAGAGAACAAACATATAGCTGCAGTTTAGAAACAATGAGTGCTGAATTTTAGTGTGTTTAACGTAAGTGTTATTTGCGCTTTGCTTGGACCTCATTGGCCATAAAACAGAATAAATGTCTCTGCTAGCATACATGCCAGCGTAAATTTTGTGATGGCAAATAGTGAAAAATTAGCAATTGGAATATAAACTGAGATTTTAAATGTAAAATATAACATATTATACAATTTGAAATTTATAAAATTTAAAAAAAGCAAAAAAAAAATTAAAAATGAGAAAAAAAGTATTGGACGATGCCAACAACACGCGGTGTTCCCAAGCGGTCCCCCATCTAAGTACTAACCGCGCCCGACGCTGCTTAATTTCGGTGATCGGACGAGAACCGATGTACTCAGCGTGGTATGGTCGTTGGCGAAAGTGGAGTGGCTAGAGAACAAACATATGTACTCAGCGTGGTATGGTCGTTGGCGAAAGTCGACTGGCTAGAGAACAAACATATAGCTGCAGTTTAGAAACAATGAGTGCTGAATTTTAGTGTGTTTAACGTAAGTTTGATTTGCCTTTGCTTGGACCTCATTGGCCACAAAACAGAATAAATGTCTCTGCTAGCATACATGCCAGCGTAAATTTTGTGATGGCAAATAGTGAAAAATTAGCAATTGGAATATAAACTGAGATTTTAAATGTAAAATATAACATTTTATAAAATTTGAAATTTATAAAATTTAAAAAAGCAAAAAAAAAATTAAAAATGAGAAAAAAAGTATTGGACGATGCCAACAACACGCGGTGTTCCCAAGCGGTCCCCCATCTAAGTACTAACCGCGCCCGACGCTGCTTAATTTCGGTGATCGGACGAGAACCGATGTACTCAGCGTGGTATGGTCGTTGGCGAAAGTCGACTGGCTAGAGAACAAACATATAGCTGCAGTTTAGAAACAATGAGTGCTGAATTTTAGTGTGTTTAACGTAAGTTTGATTTGCCTTTGCTTGGACCTCATTGGCCACAAAACAGAATAAATGTCTCTGCTAGCATACATGCCAGCGTAAATTTTGTGATGGCAAATAGTGAAAAATTAGCAATTGGAATATAAACTGAGATTTTAAATGTAAAATATAACATTTTATAAAATTTGAAATTTATTAAATTTAAAAAAGCAAAAAAAAAATTAAAAATGAGAAAAAAAGTATTGGACGATGCCAACAACACGCGGTGTTCCCAAGCGGTCCCCCATCTAAGTACTAACCGCGCCCGACGCTGCTTAATTTCGGTGATCGGACGAGAACCGATGTACTCAGCGTGGTATGGTCGTTGGCGAAAGTCGACTGGCTAGAGAACAAACATATGTACTCAGCGTGGTATGGTCGTTGGCGAAAGTCGACTGGCTAGAGAACAAACATATAGCTGCAGTTTAGAAACAATGAGTGCTGAATTTTAGTGTGTTTAACGTAAGTTTGATTTGCCTTTGCTTGGACCTCATTGGCCACAAAACAGAATAAATGTCTCTGCTAGCATACATGCCAGCGTAAATTTTGTGATGGCAAATAGTGAAAAATTAGCAATTGGAATATAAACTGAGATTTTAAATGTAAAATATAACATTTTATACAATTTGAAATTTATAAAATTTAAAAAAGCAAAAAAAAAATTAAAAATGAGAAAAAAAGTATTGGACGATGCCAACAACACGCGGTGTTCCCAAGCGGTCTCCCCCATCTAAGTACTAACCGCGCCCGACGCTGCTTAATTTCGGTGATCGGACGAGAACCGATGTACTCAGCGTGGTATGGTCGTTGGCGAAAGTGGAGTGGCTAGAGAACAAACATATAGCTGCAGTTTAGAAACAATGAGTGCTGAATTTTAGTGTGTTTAACGTAAGTGTTATTTGCGCTTTGCTTGGACCTCATTGGCCACAAAACAGAATAAATGTCTCTGCTAGCATACATGCCAGCGTAAATTTTGTGATGGCAAATAGTGAAAAATTAGCAATTGGAATATAAACTGAGATTTTAAATGTAAAATATAACATTTTATAAAATTTGAAATTTATTAAATTTAAAAAAGCAAAAAAAAAATTAAAAATGAGAAAAAAAGTATTGGACGATGCCAACAACACGCGGTGTTCCCAAGCGGTCCCCCATCTAAGTACTAACCGCGCCCGACGCTGCTTAATTTCGGTGATCGGACGAGAACCGATGTACTCAGCGTGGTATGGTCGTTGGCGAAAGTCGACTGGCTAGAGAACAAACATATAGCTGCAGTTTAGAAACAATGAGTGCTGAATTTTAGTGTGTTTGACGTAAGTGTGATTTGCGCTTTTGATATGCGGCATGCTTGGACCCATTGGCCACAAAACAGAATAAATGTCTCTGCTAGCATACATGCCAGCGTAAATTTTGTGATGGCAAATAGTGAAAAATTAGCAATAGGAATATAAACTGAGATTTTAAATGTAAAATATAACATTTTATAAAATTTGAAATTTATAAAATTTAAAAAAGCAAAAAGAAAATTAAAAATGAGAAAAAAAGTATTGGACGATGCCAACAACACGCGGTGTTCCCAAGCGGTCCCCCATCTAAGTACTAACCGCGCCCGACGCTGCTTAATTTCGGTGATCGGACGAGAACCGATGTACTCAGCGTGGTATGGTCGTTGGCGAAAGTCGACTGGCTAGAGAACAAACATATAGCTGCAGTTTAGAAACAATGAGTGCTGAATTTTAGTGTGTTTAACGTAAGTTTGATTTGCCTTTGCTTGGACCTCATTGGCCACAAAACAGAATAAATGTCTCTGCTAGCATACATGCCAGCGTAAATTTTGTGATGGCAAATAGTGAAAAATTAGCAATAGGAATATAAACTGAGATTTTAAATGTAAAATATAACATTTTATAAAATTTGAAATTTATTAAATTTAAAAAAGCAAAAAAAAAATTAAAAATGAGAAAAAAAGTATTGAACGATGCCAACAACACGCGGTGTTCCCAAGCGGTCCCCCATCTAAGTACTAACCGCGCCCGACGCTGCTTAATTTCGGTGATCGGACGAGAACCGATGTACTCAGCGTGGTATGGTCGTTGGCGAAAGTGGAGTGGCTAGAGAACAAACATATAGCTGCAGTTTAGAAACAATGAGTGCTGAATTTTAGTGTGTTTAACGTAAGTGTTATTTGCGCTTTGCTTGGACCTCATTGGCCACAAAACAGAATAAATGTCTCTGCTAGCATACATGCCAGCGTAAATTTTGTGATGGCAAATAGTGAAAAATTAGCAATTGGAATATAAACTGAGATTTTAAATGTAAAATATAACATTTTATACAATTTGAAATTTATAAAATTTAAAAAAGCAAAAAAAAAATTAAAAATGAGAAAAAAAGTATTGGACGATGCCAACAACACGCGGTGTTCCCAAGCGGTCCCCCATCTAAGTACTAACCGCGCCCGACGCTGCTTAATTTCGGTGATCGGACGAGAACCGATGTACTCAGCGTGGTATGGTCGTTGGCGAAAGTGGAGTGGCTAGAGAACAAACATATAGCTGCAGTTTAGAAACAATGAGTGCTGAATTTTAGTGTGTTTAACGTAAGTGTTATTTGCGCTTTGCTTGGACCTCATTGGCCACAAAACAGAATAAATGTCTCTGCTAGCATACATGCCAGCGTAAATTTTGTGATGGCAAATAGTGAAAAATTAGCAATTGGAATATAAACTGAGATTTTAAATGTAAAATATAACATTTTATACAATTTGAAATTTATAAAATTTAAAAAAGCAAAAAAAAAATTAAAAATGAGAAAAAAAGTATTGGACGATGCCAACAACACGCGGTGTTCCCAAGCGGTCCCCCATCTAAGTACTAACCGCGCCCGACGCTGCTTAATTTCGGTGATCGGACGAGAACCGATGTACTCAGCGTGGTATGGTCGTTGGCGAAAGTGGAGTGGCTAGAGAACAAACATATAGCTGCAGTTTAGAAACAATGAGTGCTGAATTTTAGTGTGTTTAACGTAAGTGTTATTTGCGCTTTGCTTGGACCTCATTGGCCACAAAACAGAATAAATGTCTCTGCTAGCATACATGCCAGCGTAAATTTTGTGATGGCAAATAGTGAAAAATTAGCAATTGGAATATAAACTGAGATTTTAAATGTAAAATATAACATTTTATACAATTTGAAATTTATAAAATTTAAAAAAGCAAAAAAAAAATTAAAAATGAGAAAAAAAGTATTGGACGATGCCAACAACACGCGGTGTTCCCAAGCGGTCCCCCATCTAAGTACTAACCGCGCCCGACGCTGCTTAATTTCGGTGATCGGACGAGAACCGATGTACTCAGCGTGGTATGGTCGTTGGCGAGAGTTGAGTGGCTAGAGAACAAACATATAGCTGCAGTTTAGAAACAATGAGTGCTGAATTTTAGTGTGTTTAACGTAAGTGTGATTTGCGCTTTTGATATGCGGCATGCTTGGACCTCATTGGCCACAAAACAGAATAAATGTCTCTGCTAGCATACATGCCAGCGTAAATTTTGTGATGGCAAATAGTGAAAAATTAGCAATTGGAATATAAACTGAGATTTTAAATGTAAAATATAACATTTTATACAATTTGAAATTTATAAAATTTAAAAAAGCAAAAAAAAAATTAAAAATGAGAAAAAAAGTATTGGACGATGCCAACAACACGCGGTGTTCCCAAGCGGTCTCCCCCATCTAAGTACTAACCGCGCCCGACGCTGCTTAATTTCGGTGATCGGACGAGAACCGATGTACTCAGCGTGGTATGGTCGTTGGCGAAAGTGGAGTGGCTAGAGAACAAACATATAGCTGCAGTTTAGAAACAATGAGTGCTGAATTTTAGTGTGTTTAACGTAAGTGTTATTTGCGCTTTGCTTGGACCTCATTGGCCACAAAACAGAATAAATGTCTCTGCTAGCATACATGCCAGCGTAAATTTTGTGATGGCAAATAGTGAAAAATTAGCAATTGGAATATAAACTGAGATTTTAAATGTAAAATATAACATTTTATAAAATTTGAAATTTATAAAATTTAAAAAAGCAAAAAGAAAATTAAAAATGAGAAAAAAAGTATTGGACGATGCCAACAACACGCGGTGTTCCCAAGCGGTCCCCCATCTAAGTACTAACCGCGCCCGACGCTGCTTAATTTCGGTGATCGGACGAGAACCGATGTACTCAGCGTGGTATGGTCGTTGGCGAAAGTCGACTGGCTAGAGAACAAACATATAGCTGCAGTTTAGAAACAATGAGTGCTGAATTTTAGTGTGTTTAACGTAAGTTTGATTTGCCTTTGCTTGGACCTCATTGGCCACAAAACAGAATAAATGTCTCTGCTAGCATACATGCCAGCGTAAATTTTGTGATGGCAAATAGTGAAAAATTAGCAATAGGAATATAAACTGAGATTTTAAATGTAAAATATAACATTTTATAAAATTTGAAATTTATTAAATTTAAAAAAGCAAAAAAAAAAATTAAAAATGAGAAAAAAAGTATTGAACGATGCCAACAACACGCGGTGTTCCCAAGCGGTCCCCCATCTAAGTACTAACCGCGCCCGACGCTGCTTAATTTCGGTGATCGGACGAGAACCGATGTACTCAGCGTGGTATGGTCGTTGGCGAAAGTGGAGTGGCTAGAGAACAAACATATAGCTGCAGTTTAGAAACAATGAGTGCTGAATTTTAGTGTGTTTAACGTAAGTGTTATTTGCGCTTTGCTTGGACCTCATTGGCCACAAAACAGAATAAATGTCTCTGCTAGCATACATGCCAGCGTAAATTTTGTGATGGCAAATAGTGAAAAATTAGCAATTGGAATATAAACTGAGATTTTAAATGTAAAATATAACATTTTATACAATTTGAAATTTATAAAATTTAAAAAAGCAAAAAAAAAATTAAAAATGAGAAAAAAAGTATTGGACGATGCCAACAACACGCGGTGTTCCCAAGCGGTCCCCCATCTAAGTACTAACCGCGCCCGACGCTGCTTAATTTCGGTGATCGGACGAGAACCGATGTACTCAGCGTGGTATGGTCGTTGGCGAAAGTGGAGTGGCTAGAGAACAAACATATAGCTGCAGTTTAGAAACAATGAGTGCTGAATTTTAGTGTGTTTAACGTAAGTGTTATTTGCGCTTTGCTTGGACCTCATTGGCCACAAAACAGAATAAATGTCTCTGCTAGCATACATGCCAGCGTAAATTTTGTGATGGCAAATAGTGAAAAATTAGCAATTGGAATATAAACTGAGATTTTAAATGTAAAATATAACATTTTATACAATTTGAAATTTATAAAATTTAAAAAAGCAAAAAAAAAATTAAAAATGAGAAAAAAAGTATTGGACGATGCCAACAACACGCGGTGTTCCCAAGCGGTCCCCCATCTAAGTACTAACCGCGCCCGACGCTGCTTAATTTCGGTGATCGGACGAGAACCGATGTACTCAGCGTGGTATGGTCGTTGGCGAAAGTGGAGTGGCTAGAGAACAAACATATAGCTGCAGTTTAGAAACAATGAGTGCTGAATTTTAGTGTGTTTAACGTAAGTGTTATTTGCGCTTTGCTTGGACCTCATTGGCCACAAAACAGAATAAATGTCTCTGCTAGCATACATGCCAGCGTAAATTTTGTGATGGCAAATAGTGAAAAATTAGCAATTGGAATATAAACTGAGATTTTAAATGTAAAATATAACATTTTATACAATTTGAAATTTATAAAATTTAAAAAAGCAAAAAAAAAAATTAAAAATGAGAAAAAAAGTATTGGACGATGCCAACAACACGCGGTGTTCCCAAGCGGTCCCCCATCTAAGTACTAACCGCGCCCGACGCTGCTTAATTTCGGTGATCGGACGAGAACCGATGTACTCAGCGTGGTATGGTCGTTGGCGAAAGTCGACTGGCTAGAGAACAAACATATAGCTGCAGTTTAGAAACAATGAGTGCTGAATTTTAGTGTGTTTAACGTAAGTGTGATTTGCGCTTTTGATATGCGGCATGCTTGGACCTCATTGGCCACAAAACAGAATAAATGTCTCTGCTAGCATACATGCCAGCGTAAATTTTGTGATGGCAAATAGTGAAAAATTAGCAATTGGAATATAAACTGAGATTTTAAATGTAAAATATAACATTTTATAAAATTTGAAATTTATAAAATTTAAAAAAGCAAAAAAAAAAATTAAAAATGAGAAAAAAAGTATTGGACGATGCCAACAACACGCGGTGTTCCCAAGCGGTCCCCCATCTAAGTACTAACCGCGCCCGACGCTGCTTAATTTCGGTGATCGGACGAGAACCGATGTACTCAGCGTGGTATGGTCGTTGGCGAAAGTGGAGTGGCTAGAGAACAAACATATAGCTGCAGTTTAGAAACAATGAGTGCTGAATTTTAGTGTGTTTAACGTAAGTTTGATTTGCCTTTGCTTGGACCTCATTGGCCACAAAACAGAATAAATGTCTCTGCTAGCATACATGCCAGCGTAAATTTTGTGATGGCAAATAGTGAAAAATTAGCAATTGGAATATAAACTGAGATTTTAAATGTAAAATATAACATTTTATAAAATTTGAAATTTATTAAATTTAAAAAAGCAAAAAAAAAAATTAAAAATGAGAAAAAAAGTATTGGACGATGCCAACAACACGCGGTGTTCCCAAGCGGTCCCCCATCTAAGTACTAACCGCGCCCGACGCTGCTTAATTTCGGTGATCGGACGAGAACCGATGTACTCAGCGTGGTATGGTCGTTGGCGAAAGTCGACTGGCTAGAGAACAAACATATAGCTGCAGTTTAGAAACAATGAGTGCTGAATTTTAGTGTGTTTGACGTAAGTGTGATTTGCGCTTTTGATATGCGGCATGCTTGGACCCATTGGCCACAAAACAGAATAAATGTCTCTGCTAGCATACATGCCAGCGTAAATTTTGTGATGGCAAATAGTGAAAAATTAGCAATTGGAATATAAACTGAGATTTTAAATGTAAAATATAACATTTTATAAAATTTGAAATTTATAAAATTTAAAAAAGCAAAAAAAAAAATTAAAAATGAGAAAAAAAGTATTGGACGATGCCAACAACACGCGGTGTTCCCAAGCGGTCCCCCATCTAAGTACTAACCGCGCCCGACGCTGCTTAATTTCGGTGATCGGACGAGAACCGATGTACTCAGCGTGGTATGGTCGTTGGCGAAAGTGGAGTGGCTAGAGAACAAACATATAGCTGCAGTTTAGAAACAATGAGTGCTGAATTTTAGTGTGTTTAACGTAAGTTTGATTTGCCTTTGCTTGGACCTCATTGGCCACAAAACAGAATAAATGTCTCTGCTAGCATACATGCCAGCGTAAATTTTGTGATGGCAAATAGTGAAAAATTAGCAATTGGAATATAAACTGAGATTTTAAATGTAAAATATAACATTTTATAAAATTTGAAATTTATTAAATTTAAAAAAGCAAAAAAAAAAAAATTAAAAATGAGAAAAAAAGTATTGGACGATGCCAACAACACGCGGTGTTCCCAAGCGGTCCCCATCTAAGTACTAACCGCGCCCGACGCTGCTTAATTTCGGTGATCGGATGAGAACCGATGTACTCAGCGTGGTATGGTCGTTGGCGAAAGTCGACTGGCTAGAGAACAAACATATAGCTGCAGTTTAGAAACAATGAGTGCTGAATTTTAGTGTGTTTAACGTAAGTTTGATTTGCCTTTGCTTGGACCTCATTGGCCACAAAACAGAATAAATGTCTCTGCTAGCATACATGCCAGCGTAAATTTTGTGATGGCAAATAGTGAAAAATTAGCAATTGGAATATAAACTGAGATTTTAAATGTAAAATATAACATTTTATACAATTTGAAATTTATAAAATTTAAAAAAGCAAAAAAAAAATTAAAAATGAGAAAAAAAGTATTGGACGATGCCAACAACACGCGGTGTTCCCAAGCGGTCCCCCATCTAAGTACTAACCGCGCCCGACGCTGCTTAATTTCGGTGATCGGACGAGAACCGATGTACTCAGCGTGGTATGGTCGTTGGCGAAAGTGGAGTGGCTAGAGAACAAACATATAGCTGCAGTTTAGAAACAATGAGTGCTGAATTTTAGTGTGTTTAACGTAAGTGTGATTTGCGCTTTGCTTGGACCTCATTGGCCACAAAACAGAATAAATGTCTCTGCTAGCATACATGCCAGCGTAAATTTTGTGATGGCAAATAGTGAAAAATTAGCAATTGGAATATAAACTGAGATTTTAAATGTAAAATATAACATTTTATAAAATTTGAAATTTATAAAATTTAAAAAAGCAAAAAAAAAAAATTAAAAATGAGAAAAAAAGTATTGGACGATGCCAACAACACGCGGTGTTCCCAAGCGGTCCCCCATCTAAGTACTAACCGCGCCCGACGCTGCTTAATTTCGGTGATCGGACGAGAACCGATGTACTCAGCGTGGTATGGTCGTTGGCGAAAGTCGACTGGCTAGAGAACAAACATATAGCTGCAGTTTAGAAACAATGAGTGCTGAATTTTAGTGTGTTTAACGTAAGTGTGATTTGCGCTTTTGATATGCGGCATGCTTGGACCCATTGGCCACAAAACAGAATAAATGTCTCTGCTAGCATACATGCCAGCGTAAATTTTGTGATGGCAAATAGTGAAAAATTAGCAATTGGAATATAAACTGAGATTTTAAATGTAAAATATAACATTTTATAAAATTTGAAATTTATAAAATTTAAAAAAGCAAAAAAAAAAAATTAAAAATGAGAAAAAAAGTATTGGACGATGCCAACAACACGCGGTGTTCCCAAGCGGTCCCCCATCTAAGTACTAACCGCGCCCGACGCTGCTTAATTTCGGTGATCGGACGAGAACCGATGTACTCAGCGTGGTATGGTCGTTGGCGAAAGTCGACTGGCTAGAGAACAAACATATAGCTGCAGTTTAGAAACAATGAGTGCTGAATTTTAGTGTGTTTAACGTAAGTTTGATTTGCCTTTGCTTGGACCTCATTGGCCACAAAACAGAATAAATGTCTCTGCTAGCATACATGCCAGCGTAAATTTTGTGATGGCAAATAGTGAAAAATTAGCAATTGGAATATAAACTGAGATTTTAAATGTAAAATATAACATTTTATACAATTTGAAATTTATAAAATTTAAAAAAGCAAAAAAAAAATTAAAAATGAGAAAAAAAGTATTGGACGATGCCAACAACACGCGGTGTTCCCAAGCGGTCCCCCATCTAAGTACTAACCGCGCCCGACGCTGCTTAATTTCGGTGATCGGACGAGAACCGATGTACTCAGCGTGGTATGGTCGTTGGCGAAAGTGGAGTGGCTAGAGAACAAACATATAGCTGCAGTTTAGAAACAATGAGTGCTGAATTTTAGTGTGTTTAACGTAAGTGTGATTTGCGCTTTGCTTGGACCTCATTGGCCACAAAACAGAATAAATGTCTCTGCTAGCATACATGCCAGCGTAAATTTTGTGATGGCAAATAGTGAAAAATTAGCAATTGGAATATAAACTGAGATTTTAAATGTAAAATATAACATTTTATAAAATTTGAAATTTATAAAATTTAAAAAAGCAAAAAAAAAAAATTAAAAATGAGAAAAAAAGTATTGGACGATGCCAACAACACGCGGTGTTCCCAAGCGGTCCCCCATCTAAGTACTAACCGCGCCCGACGCTGCTTAATTTCGGTGATCGGACGAGAACCGATGTACTCAGCGTGGTATGGTCGTTGGCGAAAGTCGACTGGCTAGAGAACAAACATATAGCTGCAGTTTAGAAACAATGAGTGCTGAATTTTAGTGTGTTTAACGTAAGTGTGATTTGCGCTTTTGATATGCGGCATGCTTGGACCCATTGGCCACAAAACAGAATAAATGTCTCTGCTAGCATACATGCCAGCGTAAATTTTGTGATGGCAAATAGTGAAAAATTAGCAATTGGAATATAAACTGAGATTTTAAATGTAAAATATAACATTTTATAAAATTTGAAATTTATAAAATTTAAAAAAGCAAAAAAAAAAAATTAAAAATGAGAAAAAAAGTATTGGACGATGCCAACAACACGCGGTGTTCCCAAGCGGTCCCCCATCTAAGTACTAACCGCGCCCGACGCTGCTTAATTTCGGTGATCGGACGAGAACCGATGTACTCAGCGTGGTATGGTCGTTGGCGAAAGTCGACTGGCTAGAGAACAAACATATAGCTGCAGTTTAGAAACAATGAGTGCTGAATTTTAGTGTGTTTAACGTAAGTTTGATTTGCCTTTGCTTGGACCTCATTGGCCACAAAACAGAATAAATGTCTCTGCTAGCATACATGCCAGCGTAAATTTTGTGATGGCAAATAGTGAAAAATTAGCAATTGGAATATAAACTGAGATTTTAAATGTAAAATATAACATTTTATAAAATTTGAAATTTATTAAATTTAAAAAAGCAAAAAAAAAATTAAAAATGAGAAAAAAAGTATTGGACGATGCCAACAACACGCGGTGTTCCCAAGCGGTCCCCCATCTAAGTACTAACCGCGCCCGACGCTGCTTAATTTCGGTGATCGGACGAGAACCGATGTACTCAGCGTGGTATGGTCGTTGGCGAAAGTGGAGTGGCTAGAGAACAAACATATAGCTGCAGTTTAGAAACAATGAGTGCTGAATTTTAGTGTGTTTGACGTAAGTGTGATTTGCGCTTTTGATATGCGGCATGCTTGGACCCATTGGCCACAAAACAGAATAAATGTCTCTGCTAGCATACATGCCAGCGTAAATTTTGTGATGGCAAATAGTGAAAAATTAGCAATAGGAATATAAACTGAGATTTTAAATGTAAAATATAACATTTTATAAAATTTGAAATTTATAAAATTTAAAAAAGCAAAAAGAAAATTAAAAATGAGAAAAAAAGTATTGGACGATGCCAACAACACGCGGTGTTCCCAAGCGGTCCCCCATCTAAGTACTAACCGCGCCCGACGCTGCTTAATTTCGGTGATCGGACGAGAACCGATGTACTCAGCGTGGTATGGTCGTTGGCGAAAGTGGAGTGGCTAGAGAACAAACATATAGCTGCAGTTTAGAAACAATGAGTGCTGAATTTTAGTGTGTTTAACGTAAGTGTGATTTGCGCTTTTGATATGCGGCATGCTTGGACCTCATTGGCCACAAAACAGAATAAATGTCTCTGCTAGCATACATGCCAGCGTAAATTTTGTGATGGCAAATAGTGAAAAATTAGCAATTGGAATATAAACTGAGATTTTAAATGTAAAATATAACATTTTATACAATTTGAAATTTATAAAATTTAAAAAAGCAAAAAAAAAATTAAAAATGAGAAAAAAAGTATTGGACGATGCCAACAACACGCGGTGTTCCCAAGCGGTCCCCCATCTAAGTACTAACCGCGCCCGACGCTGCTTAATTTCGGTGATCGGACGAGAACCGATGTACTCAGCGTGGTATGGTCGTTGGCGAAAGTGGAGTGGCTAGAGAACAAACATATAGCTGCAGTTTAGAAACAATGAGTGCTGAATTTTAGTGTGTTTAACGTAAGTGTGATTTGCGCTTTTGATATGCGGCATGCTTGGACCTCATTGGCCACAAAACAGAATAAATGTCTCTGCTAGCATACATGCCAGCGTAAATTTTGTGATGGCAAATAGTGAAAAATTAGCAATAGGAATATAAACTGAGATTTTAAATGTAAAATATAACATTTTATAAAATTTGAAATTTATAAAATTTAAAAAAGCAAAAAAAAAATTAAAAATGAGAAAAAAAGTATTGGACGATGCCAACAACACGCGGTGTTCCCAAGCGGTCCCCCATCTAAGTACTAACCGCGCCCGACGCTGCTTAATTTCGGTGATCGGACGAGAACCGATGTACTCAGCGTGGTATGGTCGTTGGCGAAAGTGGAGTGGCTAGAGAACAAACATATAGCTGCAGTTTAGAAACAATGAGTGCTGAATTTTAGTGTGTTTAACGTAAGTGTTATTTGCGCTTTGCTTGGACCTCATTGGCCACAAAACAGAATAAATGTCTCTGCTAGCATACATGCCAGCGTAAATTTTGTGATGGCAAATAGTGAAAAATTAGCAATTGGAATATAAACTGAGATTTTAAATGTAAAATATAACATTTTATACAATTTGAAATTTATAAAATTTAAAAAAGCAAAAAAAAAATTAAAAATGAGAAAAAAAGTATTGGACGATGCCAACAACACGCGGTGTTCCCAAGCGGTCCCCCATCTAAGTACTAACCGCGTGATCGGACGAGAACCGATGTACTCAGCGTGGTATGGTCGTTGGCGAAAGTGGAGTGGCTAGAGAACAAACATATAGCTGCAGTTTAGAAACAATGAGTGCTGAATTTTAGTGTGTTTAACGTAAGTTTGATTTGCCTTTGCTTGGACCTCATTGGCCACAAAACAGAATAAATGTCTCTGCTAGCATACATGCCAGCGTAAATTTTGTGATGGCAAATAGTGAAAAATTAGCAATTGGAATATAAACTGAGATTTTAAATGTAAAATATAACATTTTATAAAATTTGAAATTTATTAAATTTAAAAAAGCAAAAAAAAAATTAAAAATGAGAAAAAAAGTATTGGACGATGCCAACAACACGCGGTGTTCCCAAGCGGTCCCCCATCTAAGTACTAACCGCGCCCGACGCTGCTTAATTTCGGTGATCGGACGAGAACCGATGTACTCAGCGTGGTATGGTCGTTGGCGAAAGTGGAGTGGCTAGAGAACAAACATATAGCTGCAGTTTAGAAACAATGAGTGCTGAATTTTAGTGTGTTTGACGTAAGTGTGATTTGCGCTTTTGATATGCGGCATGCTTGGACCCATTGGCCACAAAACAGAATAAATGTCTCTGCTAGCATACATGCCAGCGTAAATTTTGTGATGGCAAATAGTGAAAAATTAGCAATAGGAATATAAACTGAGATTTTAAATGTAAAATATAACATTTTATAAAATTTGAAATTTATAAAATTTAAAAAAGCAAAAAGAAAATTAAAAATGAGAAAAAAAGTATTGGACGATGCCAACAACACGCGGTGTTCCCAAGCGGTCCCCCATCTAAGTACTAACCGCGCCCGACGCTGCTTAATTTCGGTGATCGGACGAGAACCGATGTACTCAGCGTGGTATGGTCGTTGGCGAAAGTGGAGTGGCTAGAGAACAAACATATAGCTGCAGTTTAGAAACAATGAGTGCTGAATTTTAGTGTGTTTAACGTAAGTGTGATTTGCGCTTTTGATATGCGGCATGCTTGGACCTCATTGGCCACAAAACAGAATAAATGTCTCTGCTAGCATACATGCCAGCGTAAATTTTGTGATGGCAAATAGTGAAAAATTAGCAATTGGAATATAAACTGAGATTTTAAATGTAAAATATAACATTTTATACAATTTGAAATTTATAAAATTTAAAAAAGCAAAAAAAAAATTAAAAATGAGAAAAAAAGTATTGGACGATGCCAACAACACGCGGTGTTCCCAAGCGGTCCCCCATCTAAGTACTAACCGCGCCCGACGCTGCTTAATTTCGGTGATCGGACGAGAACCGATGTACTCAGCGTGGTATGGTCGTTGGCGAAAGTGGAGTGGCTAGAGAACAAACATATAGCTGCAGTTTAGAAACAATGAGTGCTGAATTTTAGTGTGTTTAACGTAAGTGTGATTTGCGCTTTTGATATGCGGCATGCTTGGACCTCATTGGCCACAAAACAGAATAAATGTCTCTGCTAGCATACATGCCAGCGTAAATTTTGTGATGGCAAATAGTGAAAAATTAGCAATAGGAATATAAACTGAGATTTTAAATGTAAAATATAACATTTTATAAAATTTGAAATTTATAAAATTTAAAAAAGCAAAAAAAAAATTAAAAATGAGAAAAAAAGTATTGGACGATGCCAACAACACGCGGTGTTCCCAAGCGGTCCCCCATCTAAGTACTAACCGCGCCCGACGCTGCTTAATTTCGGTGATCGGACGAGAACCGATGTACTCAGCGTGGTATGGTCGTTGGCGAAAGTGGAGTGGCTAGAGAACAAACATATAGCTGCAGTTTAGAAACAATGAGTGCTGAATTTTAGTGTGTTTAACGTAAGTGTGATTTGCGCTTTTGATATGCGGCATGCTTGGACCTCATTGGCCACAAAACAGAATAAATGTCTCTGCTAGCATACATGCCAGCGTAAATTTTGTGATGGCAAATAGTGAAAAATTAGCAATTGGAATATAAACTGAGATTTTAAATGTAAAATATAACATTTTATACAATTTGAAATTTATAAAATTTAAAAAAGCAAAAAAAAAATTAAAAATGAGAAAAAAAGTATTGGACGATGCCAACAACACGCGGTGTTCCCAAGCGGTCCCCCATCTAAGTACTAACCGCGTGATCGGACGAGAACCGATGTACTCAGCGTGGTATGGTCGTTGGCGAAAGTGGAGTGGCTAGAGAACAAACATATAGCTGCAGTTTAGAAACAATGAGTGCTGAATTTTAGTGTGTTTAACGTAAGTGTGATTTGCGCTTTTGATATGCGGCATGCTTGGACCTCATTGGCCACAAAACAGAATAAATGTCTCTGCTAGCATACATGCCAGCGTAAATTTTGTGATGGCAAATAGTGAAAAATTAGCAATAGGAATATAAACTGAGATTTTAAATGTAAAATATAACATTTTATAAAATTTGAAATTTATAAAATTTAAAAAAGCAAAAAAAAAATTAAAAATGAGAAAAAAAGTATTGGACGATGCCAACAACACGCGGTGTTCCCAAGCGGTCCCCCATCTAAGTACTAACCGCGCCCGACGCTGCTTAATTTCGGTGATCGGACGAGAACCGATGTACTCAGCGTGGTATGGTCGTTGGCGAAAGTGGAGTGGCTAGAGAACAAACATATAGCTGCAGTTTAGAAACAATGAGTGCTGAATTTTAGTGTGTTTAACGTAAGTGTGATTTGCGCTTTTGATATGCGGCATGCTTGGACCTCATTGGCCACAAAACAGAATAAATGTCTCTGCTAGCATACATGCCAGCGTAAATTTTGTGATGGCAAATAGTGAAAAATTAGCAATTGGAATATAAACTGAGATTTTAAATGTAAAATATAACATTTTATAAAATTTGAAATTTATAAAATTTAAAAAAGCAAAAAAAAAAATTAAAAATGAGAAAAAAAGTATTGGACGATGCCAACAACACGCGGTGTTCCCAAGCGGTCCCCCATCTAAGTACTAACCGCGCCCGACGCTGCTTAATTTCGGTGATCGGACGAGAACCGATGTACTCAGCGTGGTATGGTCGTTGGCGAAAGTGGAGTGGCTAGAGAACAAACATATAGCTGCAGTTTAGAAACAATGAGTGCTGAATTTTAGTGTGTTTAACGTAAGTGTTATTTGCGCTTTGCTTGGACCTCATTGGCCACAAAGCAGAATAAATGTCTCTGCTAGCATACATGCCAGCGTAAATTTTGTGATGGCAAATAGTGAAAAATTAGCAATTGGAATATAAACTGAGATTTTAAATGTAAAATATAACATTTTATAAAATTTGAAATTTATAAAATTTAAAAAAGCAAAAAAAAAAATTAAAAATGAGAAAAAAGTATTGGACGATGCCAACAACACGCGGTGTTCCCAAGCGGTCCCCCATCTAAGTACTAACCGCGCCCGACGCTGCTTAATTTCGGTGATCGGACGAGAACCGATGTACTCAGCGTGGTATGGTCGTTGGCGAAAGTGGAGTGGCTAGAGAACAAACATATAGCTGCAGTTTAGAAACAATGAGTGCTGAATTTTAGTGTGTTTAACGTAAGTGTGATTTGCGCTTTTGATATGCGGCATGCTTGGACCTCATTGGCCACAAAACAGAATAAATGTCTCTGCTAGCATACATGCCAGCGTAAATTTTGTGATGGCAAATAGTGAAAAATTAGCAATTGGAATATAAACTGAGATTTTAAATGTAAAATATAACATTTTATAAAATTTGAAATTTATAAAATTTAAAAAAGCAAAAAAAAAAATTAAAAATGAGAAAAAAATTATTGGACGATGCCAACAACACGCGGTGTTCCCAAGCGGTCCCCCATCTAAGTACTAACCGCGCCCGACGCTGCTTAATTTCGGTGATCGGACGAGAACCGATGTACTCAGCGTGGTATGGTCGTTGGCGAAAGTGGAGTGGCTAGAGAACAAACATATAGCTGCAGTTTAGAAACAATGAGTGCTGAATTTTAGTGTGTTTGACGTAAGTGTGATTTGCGCTTTTGATATGCGGCATGCTTGGACCCATTGGCCACAAAACAGAATAAATGTCTCTGCTAGCATACATGCCAGCGTAAATTTTGTGATGGCAAATAGTGAAAAATTAGCAATAGGAATATAAACTGAGATTTTAAATGTAAAATATAACATTTTATAAAATTTGAAATTTATAAAATTTAAAAAAGCAAAAAGAAAATTAAAAATGAGAAAAAAAGTATTGGACGATGCCAACAACACGCGGTGTTCCCAAGCGGTCCCCCATCTAAGTACTAACCGCGCCCGACGCTGCTTAATTTCGGTGATCGGACGAGAACCGATGTACTCAGCGTGGTATGGTCGTTGGCGAAAGTGGAGTGGCTAGAGAACAAACATATAGCTGCAGTTTAGAAACAATGAGTGCTGAATTTTAGTGTGTTTAACGTAAGTGTTATTTGCGCTTTGCTTGGACCTCATTGGCCACAAAACAGAATAAATGTCTCTGCTAGCATACATGCCAGCGTAAATTTTGTGATGGCAAATAGTGAAAAATTAGCAATTGGAATATAAACTGAGATTTTAAATGTAAAATATAACATTTTATAAAATTTGAAATTTATTAAATTTAAAAAAGCAAAAAAAAAAAATTAAAAATGAGAAAAAAAGTATTGGACGATGCCAACAACACGCGGTGTTCCCAAGCGGTCCCCATCTAAGTACTAACCGCGCCCGACGCTGCTTAATTTCGGTGATCGGACGAGAACCGATGTACTCAGCGTGGTATGGTCGTTGGCGAAAGTGGAGTGGCTAGAGAACAAACATATAGCTGCAGTTTAGAAACAATGAGTGCTGAATTTTAGTGTGTTTAACGTAAGTGTGATTTGCGCTTTTGATATGCGGCATGCTTGGACCTCATTGGCCACAAAACAGAATAAATGTCTCTGCTAGCATACATGCCAGCGTAAATTTTGTGATGGCAAATAGTGAAAAATTAGCAATTGGAATATAAACTGAGATTTTAAATGTAAAATATAACATTTTATAAAATTTGAAATTTATAAAATTTAAAAAAGCAAAAAAAAAAATTAAAAATGAGAAAAAAAGTATTGGACGATGCCAACAACACGCGGTGTTCCCAAGCGGTCCCCCATCTAAGTACTAACCGCGCCCGACGCTGCTTAATTTCGGTGATCGGACGAGAACCGATGTACTCAGCGTGGTATGGTCGTTGGCGAAAGTGGAGTGGCTAGAGAACAAACATATAGCTGCAGTTTAGAAACAATGAGTGCTGAATTTTAGTGTGTTTAACGTAAGTGTTATTTGCGCTTTGCTTGGACCTCATTGGCCACAAAGCAGAATAAATGTCTCTGCTAGCATACATGCCAGCGTAAATTTTGTGATGGCAAATAGTGAAAAATTAGCAATTGGAATATAAACTGAGATTTTAAATGTAAAATATAACATTTTATAAAATTTGAAATTTATAAAATTTAAAAAAGCAAAAAAAAAAATTAAAAATGAGAAAAAAGTATTGGACGATGCCAACAACACGCGGTGTTCCCAAGCGGTCCCCCATCTAAGTACTAACCGCGCCCGACGCTGCTTAATTTCGGTGATCGGACGAGAACCGATGTACTCAGCGTGGTATGGTCGTTGGCGAAAGTGGAGTGGCTAGAGAACAAACATATAGCTGCAGTTTAGAAACAATGAGTGCTGAATTTTAGTGTGTTTAACGTAAGTGTGATTTGCGCTTTTGATATGCGGCATGCTTGGACCTCATTGGCCACAAAACAGAATAAATGTCTCTGCTAGCATACATGCCAGCGTAAATTTTGTGATGGCAAATAGTGAAAAATTAGCAATTGGAATATAAACTGAGATTTTAAATGTAAAATATAACATTTTATAAAATTTGAAATTTATAAAATTTAAAAAAGCAAAAAAAAAAATTAAAAATGAGAAAAAAATTATTGGACGATGCCAACAACACGCGGTGTTCCCAAGCGGTCCCCCATCTAAGTACTAACCGCGCCCGACGCTGCTTAATTTCGGTGATCGGACGAGAACCGATGTACTCAGCGTGGTATGGTCGTTGGCGAAAGTGGAGTGGCTAGAGAACAAACATATAGCTGCAGTTTAGAAACAATGAGTGCTGAATTTTAGTGTGTTTGACGTAAGTGTGATTTGCGCTTTTGATATGCGGCATGCTTGGACCCATTGGCCACAAAACAGAATAAATGTCTCTGCTAGCATACATGCCAGCGTAAATTTTGTGATGGCAAATAGTGAAAAATTAGCAATAGGAATATAAACTGAGATTTTAAATGTAAAATATAACATTTTATAAAATTTGAAATTTATAAAATTTAAAAAAGCAAAAAGAAAATTAAAAATGAGAAAAAAAGTATTGGACGATGCCAACAACACGCGGTGTTCCCAAGCGGTCCCCCATCTAAGTACTAACCGCGCCCGACGCTGCTTAATTTCGGTGATCGGACGAGAACCGATGTACTCAGCGTGGTATGGTCGTTGGCGAAAGTGGAGTGGCTAGAGAACAAACATATAGCTGCAGTTTAGAAACAATGAGTGCTGAATTTTAGTGTGTTTAACGTAAGTGTTATTTGCGCTTTGCTTGGACCTCATTGGCCACAAAACAGAATAAATGTCTCTGCTAGCATACATGCCAGCGTAAATTTTGTGATGGCAAATAGTGAAAAATTAGCAATTGGAATATAAACTGAGATTTTAAATGTAAAATATAACATTTTATAAAATTTGAAATTTATTAAATTTAAAAAAGCAAAAAAAAAAAATTAAAAATGAGAAAAAAAGTATTGGACGATGCCAACAACACGCGGTGTTCCCAAGCGGTCCCCATCTAAGTACTAACCGCGCCCGACGCTGCTTAATTTCGGTGATCGGACGAGAACCGATGTACTCAGCGTGGTATGGTCGTTGGCGAAAGCCGACTGGCTAGAGAACAAACATATAGCTGCAGTTTAGAAACAATGAGTGCTGAATTTTAGTGTGTTTAACGTAAGTTTGATTTGCCTTTGCTTGGACCTCATTGGCCACAAAACAGAATAAATGTCTCTGCTAGCATACATGCCAGCGTAAATTTTGTGATGGCAAATAGTGAAAAATTAGCAATTGGAATATAAACTGAGATTTTAAATGTAAAATATAACATTTTATACAATTTGAAATTTATAAAATTTAAAAAAGCAAAAAAAAAATTAAAAATGAGAAAAAAAGTATTGGACGATGCCAACAACACGCGGTGTTCCCAAGCGGTCCCCCATCTAAGTACTAACCGCGCCCGACGCTGCTTAATTTCGGTGATCGGACGAGAACCGATGTACTCAGCGTGGTATGGTCGTTGGCGAAAGTGGAGTGGCTAGAGAACAAACATATAGCTGCAGTTTAGAAACAATGAGTGCTGAATTTTAGTGTGTTTAACGTAAGTGTGATTTGCGCTTTTGATATGCGGCATGCTTGGACCTCATTGGCCACAAAACAGAATAAATGTCTCTGCTAGCATACATGCCAGCGTAAATTTTGTGATGGCAAATAGTGAAAAATTAGCAATTGGAATATAAACTGAGATTTTAAATGTAAAATATAACATTTTATAAAATTTGAAATTTATAAAATTTAAAAAAGCAAAAAAAAAAATTAAAAATGAGAAAAAAGTATTGGACGATGCCAACAACACGCGGTGTTCCCAAGCGGTCCCCCATCTAAGTACTAACCGCGCCCGACGCTGCTTAATTTCGGTGATCGGACGAGAACCGATGTACTCAGCGTGGTATGGTCGTTGGCGAAAGTGGAGTGGCTAGAGAACAAACATATAGCTGCAGTTTAGAAACAATGAGTGCTGAATTTTAGTGTGTTTAACGTAAGTGTGATTTGCGCTTTTGATATGCGGCATGCTTGGACCTCATTGGCCACAAAACAGAATAAATGTCTCTGCTAGCATACATGCCAGCGTAAATTTTGTGATGGCAAATAGTGAAAAATTAGCAATTGGAATATAAACTGAGATTTTAAATGTAAAATATAACATTTTATACAATTTGAAATTTATAAAATTTAAAAAAGCAAAAAAAAAATTAAAAATGAGAAAAAAAGTATTGGACGATGCCAACAACACGCGGTGTTCCCAAGCGGTCCCCCATCTAAGTACTAACCGCGCCCGACGCTGCTTAATTTCGGTGATCGGACGAGAACCGATGTACTCAGCGTGGTATGGTCGTTGGCGAAAGTGGAGTGGCTAGAGAACAAACATATAGCTGCAGTTTAGAAACAATGAGTGCTGAATTTTAGTGTGTTTAACGTAAGTGTTATTTGCGCTTTGCTTGGACCTCATTGGCCACAAAACAGAATAAATGTCTCTGCTAGCATACATGCCAGCGTAAATTTTGTGATGGCAAATAGTGAAAAATTAGCAATTGGAATATAAACTGAGATTTTAAATGTAAAATATAACATTTTATACAATTTGAAATTTATAAAATTTAAAAAAGCAAAAAAAAAATTAAAAATGAGAAAAAAAGTATTGGACGATGCCAACAACACGCGGTGTTCCCAAGCGGTCCCCCATCTAAGTACTAACCGCGCCCGACGCTGCTTAATTTCGGTGATCGGACGAGAACCGATGTACTCAGCGTGGTATGGTCGTTGGCGAAAGTGGAGTGGCTAGAGAACAAACATATAGCTGCAGTTTAGAAACAATGAGTGCTGAATTTTAGTGTGTTTAACGTAAGTGTGATTTGCGCTTTTGATATGCGGCATGCTTGGACCTCATTGGCCACAAAACAGAATAAATGTCTCTGCTAGCATACATGCCAGCGTAAATTTTGTGATGGCAAATAGTGAAAAATTAGCAATTGGAATATAAACTGAGATTTTAAATGTAAAATATAACATTTTATACAATTTGAAATTTATAAAATTTAAAAAAGCAAAAAAAAAATTAAAAATGAGAAAAAAAGTATTGGACGATGCCAACAACACGCGGTGTTCCCAAGCGGTCCCCCATCTAAGTACTAACCGCGCCCGACGCTGCTTAATTTCGGTGATCGGACGAGAACCGATGTACTCAGCGTGGTATGGTCGTTGGCGAAAGTGGAGTGGCTAGAGAACAAACATATAGCTGCAGTTTAGAAACAATGAGTGCTGAATTTTAGTGTGTTTAACGTAAGTGTGATTTGCGCTTTTGATATGCGGCATGCTTGGACCTCATTGGCCACAAAACAGAATAAATGTCTCTGCTAGCATACATGCCAGCGTAAATTTTGTGATGGCAAATAGTGAAAAATTAGCAATAGGAATATAAACTGAGATTTTAAATGTAAAATATAACATTTTATAAAATTTGAAATTTATAAAATTTAAAAAAGCAAAAAAAAAAATTAAAAATGAGAAAAAAAGTATTGGACGATGCCAACAACACGCGGTGTTCCCAAGCGGTCCCCCATCTAAGTACTAACCGCGCCCGACGCTGCTTAATTTCGGTGATCGGACGAGAACCGATGTACTCAGCGTGGTATGGTCGTTGGCGAAAGTGGAGTGGCTAGAGAACAAACATATAGCTGCAGTTTAGAAACAATGAGTGCTGAATTTTAGTGTGTTTAACGTAAGTGTGATTTGCGCTTTTGATATGCGGCATGCTTGGACCTCATTGGCCACAAAACAGAATAAATGTCTCTGCTAGCATACATGCCAGCGTAAATTTTGTGATGGCAAATAGTGAAAAATTAGCAATTGGAATATAAACTGAGATTTTAAATGTAAAATATAACATTTTATACAATTTGAAATTTATAAAATTTAAAAAAGCAAAAAAAAAATTAAAAATGAGAAAAAAAGTATTGGACGATGCCAACAACACGCGGTGTTCCCAAGCGGTCCCCCATCTAAGTACTAACCGCGCCCGACGCTGCTTAATTTCGGTGATCGGACGAGAACCGATGTACTCAGCGTGGTATGGTCGTTGGCGAAAGTGGAGTGGCTAGAGAACAAACATATAGCTGCAGTTTAGAAACAATGAGTGCTGAATTTTAGTGTGTTTAACGTAAGTGTTATTTGCGCTTTGCTTGGACCTCATTGGCCACAAAACAGAATAAATGTCTCTGCTAGCATACATGCCAGCGTAAATTTTGTGATGGCAAATAGTGAAAAATTAGCAATTGGAATATAAACTGAGATTTTAAATGTAAAATATAACATTTTATACAATTTGAAATTTATAAAATTTAAAAAAGCAAAAAAAAAAATTAAAAATGAGAAAAAAAGTATTGGACGATGCCAACAACACGCGGTGTTCCCAAGCGGTCCCCCATCTAAGTACTAACCGCGCCCGACGCTGCTTAATTTCGGTGATCGGACGAGAACCGATGTACTCAGCGTGGTATGGTCGTTGGCGAAAGTGGAGTGGCTAGAGAACAAACATATAGCTGCAGTTTAGAAACAATGAGTGCTGAATTTTAGTGTGTTTAACGTAAGTGTGATTTGCGCTTTGATATGCGGCATGCTTGGACCTCATTGGCCACAAAACAGAATAAATGTCTCTGCTAGCATACATGCCAGCGTAAATTTTGTGATGGCAAATAGTGAAAAATTAGCAATTGGAATATAAACTGAGATTTTAAATGTAAAATATAACATTTTATACAATTTGAAATTTATAAAATTTAAAAAAGCAAAAAAAAAATTAAAAATGAGAAAAAAAGTATTGGACGATGCCAACAACACGCGGTGTTCCCAAGCGGTCCCCCATCTAAGTACTAACCGCGCCCGACGCTGCTTAATTTCGGTGATCGGACGAGAACCGATGTACTCAGCGTGGTATGGTCGTTGGCGAAAGTGGAGTGGCTAGAGAACAAACATATAGCTGCAGTTTAGAAACAATGAGTGCTGAATTTTAGTGTGTTTAACGTAAGTGTGATTTGCGCTTTTGATATGCGGCATGCTTGGACCTCATTGGCCACAAAACAGAATAAATGTCTCTGCTAGCATACATGCCAGCGTAAATTTTGTGATGGCAAATAGTGAAAAATTAGCAATTGGAATATAAACTGAGATTTTAAATGTAAAATATAACATTTTATACAATTTGAAATTTATAAAATTTAAAAAAGCAAAAAAAAAAATTAAAAATGAGAAAAAAAGTATTGGACGATGCCAACAACACGCGGTGTTCCCAAGCGGTCCCCCATCTAAGTACTAACCGCGCCCGACGCTGCTTAATTTCGGTGATCGGACGAGAACCGATGTACTCAGCGTGGTATGGTCGTTGGCGAAAGTGGAGTGGCTAGAGAACAAACATATAGCTGCAGTTTAGAAACAATGAGTGCTGAATTTTAGTGTGTTTAACGTAAGTGTGATTTGCGCTTTTGATATGCGGCATGCTTGGACCTCATTGGCCACAAAACAGAATAAATGTCTCTGCTAGCATACATGCCAGCGTAAATTTTGTGATGGCAAATAGTGAAAAATTAGCAATTGGAATATAAACTGAGATTTTAAATGTAAAATATAACATTTTATAAAATTTGAAATTTATAAAATTTAAAAAAGCAAAAAAAAAAATTAAAAATGAGAAAAAAGTATTGGACGATGCCAACAACACGCGGTGTTCCCAAGCGGTCCCCCATCTAAGTACTAACCGCGCCCGACGCTGCTTAATTTCGGTGATCGGACGAGAACCGATGTACTCAGCGTGGTATGGTCGTTGGCGAAAGTGGAGTGGCTAGAGAACAAACATATAGCTGCAGTTTAGAAACAATGAGTGCTGAATTTTAGTGTGTTTAACGTAAGTGTTATTTGCGCTTTGCTTGGACCTCATTGGCCACAAAACAGAATAAATGTCTCTGCTAGCATACATGCCAGCGTAAATTTTGTGATGGCAAATAGTGAAAAATTAGCAATTGGAATATAAACTGAGATTTTAAATGTAAAATATAACATTTTATAAAATTTGAAATTTATAAAATTTAAAAAAGCAAAAAAAAAAAATTAAAAATGAGAAAAAAAGTATTGGACGATGCCAACAACACGCGGTGTTCCCAAGCGGTCCCCCATCTAAGTACTAACCGCGCCCGACGCTGCTTAATTTCGGTGATCGGACGAGAACCGATGTACTCAGCGTGGTATGGTCGTTGGCGAAAGTGGAGTGGCTAGAGAACAAACATATAGCTGCAGTTTAGAAACAATGAGTGCTGAATTTTAGTGTGTTTAACGTAAGTGTGATTTGCGCTTTTGATATGCGGCATGCTTGGACCTCATTGGCCACAAAACAGAATAAATGTCTCTGCTAGCATACATGCCAGCGTAAATTTTGTGATGGCAAATAGTGAAAAATTAGCAATTGGAATATAAACTGAGATTTTAAATGTAAAATATAACATTTTATAAAATTTGAAATTTATAAAATTTAAAAAAGCAAAAAAAAAAATTAAAAATGAGAAAAAAAGTATTGGACGATGCCAACAACACGCGGTGTTCCCAAGCGGTCCCCCATCTAAGTACTAACCGCGCCCGACGCTGCTTAATTTCGGTGATCGGACGAGAACCGATGTACTCAGCGTGGTATGGTCGTTGGCGAAAGTGGAGTGGCTAGAGAACAAACATATAGCTGCAGTTTAGAAACAATGAGTGCTGAATTTTAGTGTGTTTAACGTAAGTGTTATTTGCGCTTTGCTTGGACCTCATTGGCCACAAAAGCAGAATAAATGTCTCTGCTAGCATACATGCCAGCGTAAATTTTGTGATGGCAAATAGTGAAAAATTAGCAATTGGAATATAAACTGAGATTTTAAATGTAAAATATAACATTTTATAAAATTTGAAATTTATAAAATTTAAAAAAGCAAAAAAAAAAATTAAAAATGAGAAAAAAAGTATTGGACGATGCCAACAACACGCGGTGTTCCCAAGCGGTCCCCCATCTAAGTACTAACCGCGCCCGACGCTGCTTAATTTCGGTGATCGGACGAGAACCGATGTACTCAGCGTGGTATGGTCGTTGGCGAAAGTGGAGTGGCTAGAGAACAAACATATAGCTGCAGTTTAGAAACAATGAGTGCTGAATTTTAGTGTGTTTAACGTAAGTGTGATTTGCGCTTTGATATGCGGCATGCTTGGACCTCATTGGCCACAAAACAGAATAAATGTCTCTGCTAGCATACATGCCAGCGTAAATTTTGTGATGGCAAATAGTGAAAAATTAGCAATTGGAATATAAACTGAGATTTTAAATGTAAAATATAACATTTTATACAATTTGAAATTTATAAAATTTAAAAAAGCAAAAAAAAAATTAAAAATGAGAAAAAAAGTATTGGACGATGCCAACAACACGCGGTGTTCCCAAGCGGTCCCCCATCTAAGTACTAACCGCGCCCGACGCTGCTTAATTTCGGTGATCGGACGAGAACCGATGTACTCAGCGTGGTATGGTCGTTGGCGAAAGTGGAGTGGCTAGAGAACAAACATATAGCTGCAGTTTAGAAACAATGAGTGCTGAATTTTAGTGTGTTTAACGTAAGTGTGATTTGCGCTTTGATATGCGGCATGCTTGGACCTCATTGGCCACAAAACAGAATAAATGTCTCTGCTAGCATACATGCCAGCGTAAATTTTGTGATGGCAAATAGTGAAAAATTAGCAATTGGAATATAAACTGAGATTTTAAATGTAAAATATAACATTTTATAAAATTTGAAATTTATAAAATTTAAAAAAGCAAAAAAAAAAATTAAAAATGAGAAAAAAAGTATTGGACGATGCCAACAACACGCGGTGTTCCCAAGCGGTCCCCCATCTAAGTACTAACCGCGCCCGACGCTGCTTAATTTCGGTGATCGGACGAGAACCGATGTACTCAGCGTGGTATGGTCGTTGGCGAAAGTGGAGTGGCTAGAGAACAAACATATAGCTGCAGTTTAGAAACAATGAGTGCTGAATTTTAGTGTGTTTAACGTAAGTGTTATTTGCGCTTTGCTTGGACCTCATTGGCCACAAAAGCAGAATAAATGTCTCTGCTAGCATACATGCCAGCGTAAATTTTGTGATGGCAAATAGTGAAAAATTAGCAATTGGAATATAAACTGAGATTTTAAATGTAAAATATAACATTTTATAAAATTTGAAATTTATAAAATTTAAAAAAGCAAAAAAAAAAATTAAAAATGAGAAAAAAAGTATTGGACGATGCCAACAACACGCGGTGTTCCCAAGCGGTCCCCCATCTAAGTACTAACCGCGCCCGACGCTGCTTAATTTCGGTGATCGGACGAGAACCGATGTACTCAGCGTGGTATGGTCGTTGGCGAAAGTGGAGTGGCTAGAGAACAAACATATAGCTGCAGTTTAGAAACAATGAGTGCTGAATTTTAGTGTGTTTAACGTAAGTGTGATTTGCGCTTTTGATATGCGGCATGCTTGGACCTCATTGGCCACAAAACAGAATAAATGTCTCTGCTAGCATACATGCCAGCGTAAATTTTGTGATGGCAAATAGTGAAAAATTAGCAATTGGAATATAAACTGAGATTTTAAATGTAAAATATAACATTTTATACAATTTGAAATTTATAAAATTTAAAAAAGCAAAAAAAAAATTAAAAATGAGAAAAAAAGTATTGGACGATGCCAACAACACGCGGTGTTCCCAAGCGGTCCCCCATCTAAGTACTAACCGCGCCCGACGCTGCTTAATTTCGGTGATCGGACGAGAACCGATGTACTCAGCGTGGTATGGTCGTTGGCGAAAGTGGAGTGGCTAGAGAACAAACATATAGCTGCAGTTTAGAAACAATGAGTGCTGAATTTTAGTGTGTTTAACGTAAGTGTGATTTGCGCTTTTGATATGCGGCATGCTTGGACCTCATTGGCCACAAAACAGAATAAATGTCTCTGCTAGCATACATGCCAGCGTAAATTTTGTGATGGCAAATAGTGAAAAATTAGCAATTGGAATATAAACTGAGATTTTAAATGTAAAATATAACATTTTATACAATTTGAAATTTATAAAATTTAAAAAAGCAAAAAAAAAATTAAAAATGAGAAAAAAAGTATTGGACGATGCCAACAACACGCGGTGTTCCCAAGCGGTCCCCCATCTAAGTACTAACCGCGCCCGACGCTGCTTAATTTCGGTGATCGGACGAGAACCGATGTACTCAGCGTGGTATGGTCGTTGGCGAAAGTGGAGTGGCTAGAGAACAAACATATAGCTGCAGTTTAGAAACAATGAGTGCTGAATTTTAGTGTGTTTAACGTAAGTGTTATTTGCGCTTTGCTTGGACCTCATTGGCCACAAAACAGAATAAATGTCTCTGCTAGCATACATGCCAGCGTAAATTTTGTGATGGCAAATAGTGAAAAATTAGCAATTGGAATATAAACTGAGATTTTAAATGTAAAATATAACATTTTATAAAATTTGAAATTTATAAAATTTAAAAAAGCAAAAAAAAAAATTAAAAATGAGAAAAAAAGTATTGGACGATGCCAACAACACGCGGTGTTCCCAAGCGGTCCCCCATCTAAGTACTAACCGCGCCCGACGCTGCTTAATTTCGGTGATCGGACGAGAACCGATGTACTCAGCGTGGTATGGTCGTTGGCGAAAGTGGAGTGGCTAGAGAACAAACATATAGCTGCAGTTTAGAAACAATGAGTGCTGAATTTTAGTGTGTTTAACGTAAGTGTGATTTGCGCTTTGATATGCGGCATGCTTGGACCTCATTGGCCACAAAACAGAATAAATGTCTCTGCTAGCATACATGCCAGCGTAAATTTTGTGATGGCAAATAGTGAAAAATTAGCAATTGGAATATAAACTGAGATTTTAAATGTAAAATATAACATTTTATAAAATTTGAAATTTATAAAATTTAAAAAAGCAAAAAAAAAAATTAAAAATGAGAAAAAAAGTATTGGACGATGCCAACAACACGCGGTGTTCCCAAGCGGTCCCCCATCTAAGTACTAACCGCGCCCGACGCTGCTTAATTTCGGTGATCGGACGAGAACCGATGTACTCAGCGTGGTATGGTCGTTGGCGAAAGTGGAGTGGCTAGAGAACAAACATATAGCTGCAGTTTAGAAACAATGAGTGCTGAATTTTAGTGTGTTTAACGTAAGTGTGATTTGCGCTTTTGATATGCGGCATGCTTGGACCTCATTGGCCACAAAACAGAATAAATGTCTCTGCTAGCATACATGCCAGCGTAAATTTTGTGATGGCAAATAGTGAAAAATTAGCAATTGGAATATAAACTGAGATTTTAAATGTAAAATATAACATTTTATACAATTTGAAATTTATAAAATTTAAAAAAGCAAAAAAAAAATTAAAAATGAGAAAAAAAGTATTGGACGATGCCAACAACACGCGGTGTTCCCAAGCGGTCCCCCATCTAAGTACTAACCGCGCCCGACGCTGCTTAATTTCGGTGATCGGACGAGAACCGATGTACTCAGCGTGGTATGGTCGTTGGCGAAAGTGGAGTGGCTAGAGAACAAACATATAGCTGCAGTTTAGAAACAATGAGTGCTGAATTTTAGTGTGTTTAACGTAAGTGTTATTTGCGCTTTGCTTGGACCTCATTGGCCACAAAACAGAATAAATGTCTCTGCTAGCATACATGCCAGCGTAAATTTTGTGATGGCAAATAGTGAAAAATTAGCAATTGGAATATAAACTGAGATTTTAAATGTAAAATATAACATTTTATACAATTTGAAATTTATAAAATTTAAAAAAGCAAAAAAAAAAATTAAAAATGAGAAAAAAAGTATTGGACGATGCCAACAACACGCGGTGTTCCCAAGCGGTCCCCCATCTAAGTACTAACCGCGCCCGACGCTGCTTAATTTCGGTGATCGGACGAGAACCGATGTACTCAGCGTGGTATGGTCGTTGGCGAAAGTGGAGTGGCTAGAGAACAAACATATAGCTGCAGTTTAGAAACAATGAGTGCTGAATTTTAGTGTGTTTAACGTAAGTGTGATTTGCGCTTTTGATATGCGGCATGCTTGGACCTCATTGGCCACAAAACAGAATAAATGTCTCTGCTAGCATACATGCCAGCGTAAATTTTGTGATGGCAAATAGTGAAAAATTAGCAATTGGAATATAAACTGAGATTTTAAATGTAAAATATAACATTTTATACAATTTGAAATTTATAAAATTTAAAAAAGCAAAAAAAAAATTAAAAATGAGAAAAAAAGTATTGGACGATGCCAACAACACGCGGTGTTCCCAAGCGGTCCCCCATCTAAGTACTAACCGCGCCCGACGCTGCTTAATTTCGGTGATCGGACGAGAACCGATGTACTCAGCGTGGTATGGTCGTTGGCGAAAGTGGAGTGGCTAGAGAACAAACATATAGCTGCAGTTTAGAAACAATGAGTGCTGAATTTTAGTGTGTTTAACGTAAGTGTGATTTGCGCTTTTGATATGCGGCATGCTTGGACCTCATTGGCCACAAAACAGAATAAATGTCTCTGCTAGCATACATGCCAGCGTAAATTTTGTGATGGCAAATAGTGAAAAATTAGCAATTGGAATATAAACTGAGATTTTAAATGTAAAATATAACATTTTATACAATTTGAAATTTATAAAATTTAAAAAAGCAAAAAAAAAAATTAAAAATGAGAAAAAAAGTATTGGACGATGCCAACAACACGCGGTGTTCCCAAGCGGTCCCCCATCTAAGTACTAACCGCGCCCGACGCTGCTTAATTTCGGTGATCGGACGAGAACCGATGTACTCAGCGTGGTATGGTCGTTGGCGAAAGTGGAGTGGCTAGAGAACAAACATATAGCTGCAGTTTAGAAACAATGAGTGCTGAATTTTAGTGTGTTTAACGTAAGTGTGATTTGCGCTTTTGATATGCGGCATGCTTGGACCTCATTGGCCACAAAACAGAATAAATGTCTCTGCTAGCATACATGCCAGCGTAAATTTTGTGATGGCAAATAGTGAAAAATTAGCAATTGGAATATAAACTGAGATTTTAAATGTAAAATATAACATTTTATAAAATTTGAAATTTATAAAATTTAAAAAAGCAAAAAAAAAAATTAAAAATGAGAAAAAAAGTATTGGACGATGCCAACAACACGCGGTGTTCCCAAGCGGTCCCCCATCTAAGTACTAACCGCGCCCGACGCTGCTTAATTTCGGTGATCGGACGAGAACCGATGTACTCAGCGTGGTATGGTCGTTGGCGAAAGTGGAGTGGCTAGAGAACAAACATATAGCTGCAGTTTAGAAACAATGAGTGCTGAATTTTAGTGTGTTTAACGTAAGTGTGATTTGCGCTTTGCTTGGACCTCATTGGCCACAAAACAGAATAAATGTCTCTGCTAGCATACATGCCAGCGTAAATTTTGTGATGGCAAATAGTGAAAAATTAGCAATTGGAATATAAACTGAGATTTTAAATGTAAAATATAACATTTTATACAATTTGAAATTTATAAAATTTAAAAAAGCAAAAAAAAAATTAAAAATGAGAAAAAAAGTATTGGACGATGCCAACAACACGCGGTGTTCCCAAGCGGTCCCCCATCTAAGTACTAACCGCGCCCGACGCTGCTTAATTTCGGTGATCGGACGAGAACCGATGTACTCAGCGTGGTATGGTCGTTGGCGAAAGTGGAGTGGCTAGAGAACAAACATATAGCTGCAGTTTAGAAACAATGAGTGCTGAATTTTAGTGTGTTTAACGTAAGTGTGATTTGCGCTTTGATATGCGGCATGCTTGGACCTCATTGGCCACAAAACAGAATAAATGTCTCTGCTAGCATACATGCCAGCGTAAATTTTGTGATGGCAAATAGTGAAAAATTAGCAATTGGAATATAAACTGAGATTTTAAATGTAAAATATAACATTTTATACAATTTGAAATTTATAAAATTTAAAAAAGCAAAAAAAAAATTAAAAATGAGAAAAAAAGTATTGGACGATGCCAACAACACGCGGTGTTCCCAAGCGGTCCCCCATCTAAGTACTAACCGCGCCCGACGCTGCTTAATTTCGGTGATCGGACGAGAACCGATGTACTCAGCGTGGTATGGTCGTTGGCGAAAGTGGAGTGGCTAGAGAACAAACATATAGCTGCAGTTTAGAAACAATGAGTGCTGAATTTTAGTGTGTTTAACGTAAGTGTGATTTGCGCTTTGCTTGGACCTCATTGGCCACAAAACAGAATAAATGTCTCTGCTAGCATACATGCCAGCGTAAATTTTGTGATGGCAAATAGTGAAAAATTAGCAATTGGAATATAAACTGAGATTTTAAATGTAAAATATAACATTTTATACAATTTGAAATTTATAAAATTTAAAAAAGCAAAAAAAAAAATTAAAAATGAGAAAAAAAGTATTGGACGATGCCAACAACACGCGGTGTTCCCAAGCGGTCCCCCATCTAAGTACTAACCGCGCCCGACGCTGCTTAATTTCGGTGATCGGACGAGAACCGATGTACTCAGCGTGGTATGGTCGTTGGCGAAAGTGGAGTGGCTAGAGAACAAACATATAGCTGCAGTTTAGAAACAATGAGTGCTGAATTTTAGTGTGTTTAACGTAAGTGTGATTTGCGCTTTTGATATGCGGCATGCTTGGACCTCATTGGCCACAAAACAGAATAAATGTCTCTGCTAGCATACATGCCAGCGTAAATTTTGTGATGGCAAATAGTGAAAAATTAGCAATTGGAATATAAACTGAGATTTTAAATGTAAAATATAACATTTTATACAATTTGAAATTTATAAAATTTAAAAAAGCAAAAAAAAAAATTAAAAATGAGAAAAAAAGTATTGGACGATGCCAACAACACGCGGTGTTCCCAAGCGGTCCCCCATCTAAGTACTAACCGCGCCCGACGCTGCTTAATTTCGGTGATCGGACGAGAACCGATGTACTCAGCGTGGTATGGTCGTTGGCGAAAGTGGAGTGGCTAGAGAACAAACATATAGCTGCAGTTTAGAAACAATGAGTGCTGAATTTTAGTGTGTTTAACGTAAGTGTGATTTGCGCTTTGATATGCGGCATGCTTGGACCTCATTGGCCACAAAACAGAATAAATGTCTCTGCTAGCATACATGCCAGCGTAAATTTTGTGATGGCAAATAGTGAAAAATTAGCAATTGGAATATAAACTGAGATTTTAAATGTAAAATATAACATTTTATACAATTTGAAATTTATAAAATTTAAAAAAGCAAAAAAAAAATTAAAAATGAGAAAAAAAGTATTGGACGATGCCAACAACACGCGGTGTTCCCAAGCGGTCCCCCATCTAAGTACTAACCGCGCCCGACGCTGCTTAATTTCGGTGATCGGACGAGAACCGATGTACTCAGCGTGGTATGGTCGTTGGCGAAAGTGGAGTGGCTAGAGAACAAACATATAGCTGCAGTTTAGAAACAATGAGTGCTGAATTTTAGTGTGTTTAACGTAAGTGTTATTTGCGCTTTGCTTGGACCTCATTGGCCACAAAACAGAATAAATGTCTCTGCTAGCATACATGCCAGCGTAAATTTTGTGATGGCAAATAGTGAAAAATTAGCAATTGGAATATAAACTGAGATTTTAAATGTAAAATATAACATTTTATACAATTTGAAATTTATAAAATTTAAAAAAGCAAAAAAAAAAATTAAAAATGAGAAAAAAAGTATTGGACGATGCCAACAACACGCGGTGTTCCCAAGCGGTCCCCCATCTAAGTACTAACCGCGCCCGACGCTGCTTAATTTCGGTGATCGGACGAGAACCGATGTACTCAGCGTGGTATGGTCGTTGGCGAAAGTGGAGTGGCTAGAGAACAAACATATAGCTGCAGTTTAGAAACAATGAGTGCTGAATTTTAGTGTGTTTAACGTAAGTGTGATTTGCGCTTTTGATATGCGGCATGCTTGGACCTCATTGGCCACAAAACAGAATAAATGTCTCTGCTAGCATACATGCCAGCGTAAATTTTGTGATGGCAAATAGTGAAAAATTAGCAATTGGAATATAAACTGAGATTTTAAATGTAAAATATAACATTTTATACAATTTGAAATTTATAAAATTTAAAAAAGCAAAAAAAAAATTAAAAATGAGAAAAAAAGTATTGGACGATGCCAACAACACGCGGTGTTCCCAAGCGGTCCCCCATCTAAGTACTAACCGCGCCCGACGCTGCTTAATTTCGGTGATCGGACGAGAACCGATGTACTCAGCGTGGTATGGTCGTTGGCGAAAGTGGAGTGGCTAGAGAACAAACATATAGCTGCAGTTTAGAAACAATGAGTGCTGAATTTTAGTGTGTTTAACGTAAGTGTGATTTGCGCTTTTGATATGCGGCATGCTTGGACCTCATTGGCCACAAAACAGAATAAATGTCTCTGCTAGCATACATGCCAGCGTAAATTTTGTGATGGCAAATAGTGAAAAATTAGCAATTGGAATATAAACTGAGATTTTAAATGTAAAATATAACATTTTATACAATTTGAAATTTATAAAATTTAAAAAAGCAAAAAAAAAATTAAAAATGAGAAAAAAAGTATTGGACGATGCCAACAACACGCGGTGTTCCCAAGCGGTCCCCCATCTAAGTACTAACCGCGCCCGACGCTGCTTAATTTCGGTGATCGGACGAGAACCGATGTACTCAGCGTGGTATGGTCGTTGGCGAAAGTGGAGTGGCTAGAGAACAAACATATAGCTGCAGTTTAGAAACAATGAGTGCTGAATTTTAGTGTGTTTAACGTAAGTGTTATTTGCGCTTTGCTTGGACCTCATTGGCCACAAAACAGAATAAATGTCTCTGCTAGCATACATGCCAGCGTAAATTTTGTGATGGCAAATAGTGAAAAATTAGCAATTGGAATATAAACTGAGATTTTAAATGTAAAATATAACATTTTATAAAATTTGAAATTTATAAAATTTAAAAAAGCAAAAAAAAAAATTAAAAATGAGAAAAAAAGTATTGGACGATGCCAACAACACGCGGTGTTCCCAAGCGGTCCCCCATCTAAGTACTAACCGCGCCCGACGCTGCTTAATTTCGGTGATCGGACGAGAACCGATGTACTCAGCGTGGTATGGTCGTTGGCGAAAGTGGAGTGGCTAGAGAACAAACATATAGCTGCAGTTTAGAAACAATGAGTGCTGAATTTTAGTGTGTTTAACGTAAGTGTGATTTGCGCTTTTGATATGCGGCATGCTTGGACCTCATTGGCCACAAAACAGAATAAATGTCTCTGCTAGCATACATGCCAGCGTAAATTTTGTGATGGCAAATAGTGAAAAATTAGCAATTGGAATATAAACTGAGATTTTAAATGTAAAATATAACATTTTATACAATTTGAAATTTATAAAATTTAAAAAAGCAAAAAAAAAAATTAAAAATGAGAAAAAAAGTATTGGACGATGCCAACAACACGCGGTGTTCCCAAGCGGTCCCCCATCTAAGTACTAACCGCGCCCGACGCTGCTTAATTTCGGTGATCGGACGAGAACCGATGTACTCAGCGTGGTATGGTCGTTGGCGAAAGTGGAGTGGCTAGAGAACAAACATATAGCTGCAGTTTAGAAACAATGAGTGCTGAATTTTAGTGTGTTTAACGTAAGTGTTATTTGCGCTTTGCTTGGACCTCATTGGCCACAAAACAGAATAAATGTCTCTGCTAGCATACATGCCAGCGTAAATTTTGTGATGGCAAATAGTGAAAAATTAGCAATTGGAATATAAACTGAGATTTTAAATGTAAAATATAACATTTTATAAAATTTGAAATTTATAAAATTTAAAAAAGCAAAAAAAAAAATTAAAAATGAGAAAAAAAGTATTGGACGATGCCAACAACACGCGGTGTTCCCAAGCGGTCCCCCATCTAAGTACTAACCGCGCCCGACGCTGCTTAATTTCGGTGATCGGACGAGAACCGATGTACTCAGCGTGGTATGGTCGTTGGCGAAAGTGGAGTGGCTAGAGAACAAACATATAGCTGCAGTTTAGAAACAATGAGTGCTGAATTTTAGTGTGTTTAACGTAAGTGTGATTTGCGCTTTTGATATGCGGCATGCTTGGACCTCATTGGCCACAAAACAGAATAAATGTCTCTGCTAGCATACATGCCAGCGTAAATTTTGTGATGGCAAATAGTGAAAAATTAGCAATTGGAATATAAACTGAGATTTTAAATGTAAAATATAACATTTTATACAATTTGAAATTTATAAAATTTAAAAAAGCAAAAAAAAAATTAAAAATGAGAAAAAAAGTATTGGACGATGCCAACAACACGCGGTGTTCCCAAGCGGTCCCCCATCTAAGTACTAACCGCGCCCGACGCTGCTTAATTTCGGTGATCGGACGAGAACCGATGTACTCAGCGTGGTATGGTCGTTGGCGAAAGTGGAGTGGCTAGAGAACAAACATATAGCTGCAGTTTAGAAACAATGAGTGCTGAATTTTAGTGTGTTTAACGTAAGTGTTATTTGCGCTTTGCTTGGACCTCATTGGCCACAAAACAGAATAAATGTCTCTGCTAGCATACATGCCAGCGTAAATTTTGTGATGGCAAATAGTGAAAAATTAGCAATTGGAATATAAACTGAGATTTTAAATGTAAAATATAACATTTTATACAATTTGAAATTTATAAAATTTAAAAAAGCAAAAAAAAAATTAAAAATGAGAAAAAAAGTATTGGACGATGCCAACAACACGCGGTGTTCCCAAGCGGTCCCCCATCTAAGTACTAACCGCGCCCGACGCTGCTTAATTTCGGTGATCGGACGAGAACCGATGTACTCAGCGTGGTATGGTCGTTGGCGAAAGTGGAGTGGCTAGAGAACAAACATATAGCTGCAGTTTAGAAACAATGAGTGCTGAATTTTAGTGTGTTTAACGTAAGTGTGATTTGCGCTTTTGATATGCGGCATGCTTGGACCTCATTGGCCACAAAACAGAATAAATGTCTCTGCTAGCATACATGCCAGCGTAAATTTTGTGATGGCAAATAGTGAAAAATTAGCAATTGGAATATAAACTGAGATTTTAAATGTAAAATATAACATTTTATACAATTTGAAATTTATAAAATTTAAAAAAGCAAAAAAAAAATTAAAAATGAGAAAAAAAGTATTGGACGATGCCAACAACACGCGGTGTTCCCAAGCGGTCCCCCATCTAAGTACTAACCGCGCCCGACGCTGCTTAATTTCGGTGATCGGACGAGAACCGATGTACTCAGCGTGGTATGGTCGTTGGCGAAAGTGGAGTGGCTAGAGAACAAACATATAGCTGCAGTTTAGAAACAATGAGTGCTGAATTTTAGTGTGTTTAACGTAAGTGTTATTTGCGCTTTGCTTGGACCTCATTGGCCACAAAACAGAATAAATGTCTCTGCTAGCATACATGCCAGCGTAAATTTTGTGATGGCAAATAGTGAAAAATTAGCAATTGGAATATAAACTGAGATTTTAAATGTAAAATATAACATTTTATAAAATTTGAAATTTATAAAATTTAAAAAAGCAAAAAAAAAAATTAAAAATGAGAAAAAAGTATTGGACGATGCCAACAACACGCGGTGTTCCCAAGCGGTCCCCCATCTAAGTACTAACCGCGCCCGACGCTGCTTAATTTCGGTGATCGGACGAGAACCGATGTACTCAGCGTGGTATGGTCGTTGGCGAAAGTGGAGTGGCTAGAGAACAAACATATAGCTGCAGTTTAGAAACAATGAGTGCTGAATTTTAGTGTGTTTAACGTAAGTGTGATTTGCGCTTTTGATATGCGGCATGCTTGGACCTCATTGGCCACAAAACAGAATAAATGTCTCTGCTAGCATACATGCCAGCGTAAATTTTGTGATGGCAAATAGTGAAAAATTAGCAATTGGAATATAAACTGAGATTTTAAATGTAAAATATAACATTTTATACAATTTGAAATTTATAAAATTTAAAAAAGCAAAAAAAAAATTAAAAATGAGAAAAAAAGTATTGGACGATGCCAACAACACGCGGTGTTCCCAAGCGGTCCCCCATCTAAGTACTAACCGCGCCCGACGCTGCTTAATTTCGGTGATCGGACGAGAACCGATGTACTCAGCGTGGTATGGTCGTTGGCGAAAGTGGAGTGGCTAGAGAACAAACATATAGCTGCAGTTTAGAAACAATGAGTGCTGAATTTTAGTGTGTTTAACGTAAGTGTTATTTGCGCTTTGCTTGGACCTCATTGGCCACAAAACAGAATAAATGTCTCTGCTAGCATACATGCCAGCGTAAATTTTGTGATGGCAAATAGTGAAAAATTAGCAATTGGAATATAAACTGAGATTTTAAATGTAAAATATAACATTTTATACAATTTGAAATTTATAAAATTTAAAAAAGCAAAAAAAAAATTAAAAATGAGAAAAAAAGTATTGGACGATGCCAACAACACGCGGTGTTCCCAAGCGGTCCCCCATCTAAGTACTAACCGCGCCCGACGCTGCTTAATTTCGGTGATCGGACGAGAACCGATGTACTCAGCGTGGTATGGTCGTTGGCGAAAGTGGAGTGGCTAGAGAACAAACATATAGCTGCAGTTTAGAAACAATGAGTGCTGAATTTTAGTGTGTTTAACGTAAGTGTGATTTGCGCTTTTGATATGCGGCATGCTTGGACCTCATTGGCCACAAAACAGAATAAATGTCTCTGCTAGCATACATGCCAGCGTAAATTTTGTGATGGCAAATAGTGAAAAATTAGCAATTGGAATATAAACTGAGATTTTAAATGTAAAATATAACATTTTATACAATTTGAAATTTATAAAATTTAAAAAAGCAAAAAAAAAATTAAAAATGAGAAAAAAAGTATTGGACGATGCCAACAACACGCGGTGTTCCCAAGCGGTCCCCCATCTAAGTACTAACCGCGCCCGACGCTGCTTAATTTCGGTGATCGGACGAGAACCGATGTACTCAGCGTGGTATGGTCGTTGGCGAAAGTGGAGTGGCTAGAGAACAAACATATAGCTGCAGTTTAGAAACAATGAGTGCTGAATTTTAGTGTGTTTAACGTAAGTGTGATTTGCGCTTTTGATATGCGGCATGCTTGGACCTCATTGGCCACAAAACAGAATAAATGTCTCTGCTAGCATACATGCCAGCGTAAATTTTGTGATGGCAAATAGTGAAAAATTAGCAATTGGAATATAAACTGAGATTTTAAATGTAAAATATAACATTTTATAAAATTTGAAATTTATAAAATTTAAAAAAGCAAAAAAAAAATTAAAAATGAGAAAAAAAGTATTGGACGATGCCAACAACACGCGGTGTTCCCAAGCGGTCCCCCATCTAAGTACTAACCGCGCCCGACGCTGCTTAATTTCGGTGATCGGACGAGAACCGATGTACTCAGCGTGGTATGGTCGTTGGCGAAAGTGGAGTGGCTAGAGAACAAACATATAGCTGCAGTTTAGAAACAATGAGTGCTGAATTTTAGTGTGTTTAACGTAAGTGTTATTTGCGCTTTGCTTGGACCTCATTGGCCACAAAACAGAATAAATGTCTCTGCTAGCATACATGCCAGCGTAAATTTTGTGATGGCAAATAGTGAAAAATTAGCAATTGGAATATAAACTGAGATTTTAAATGTAAAATATAACATTTTATACAATTTGAAATTTATAAAATTTAAAAAAGCAAAAAAAAAAATTAAAAATGAGAAAAAAAGTATTGGACGATGCCAACAACACGCGGTGTTCCCAAGCGGTCCCCCATCTAAGTACTAACCGCGCCCGACGCTGCTTAATTTCGGTGATCGGACGAGAACCGATGTACTCAGCGTGGTATGGTCGTTGGCGAAAGTGGAGTGGCTAGAGAACAAACATATAGCTGCAGTTTAGAAACAATGAGTGCTGAATTTTAGTGTGTTTAACGTAAGTGTGATTTGCGCTTTGATATGCGGCATGCTTGGACCTCATTGGCCACAAAACAGAATAAATGTCTCTGCTAGCATACATGCCAGCGTAAATTTTGTGATGGCAAATAGTGAAAAATTAGCAATTGGAATATAAACTGAGATTTTAAATGTAAAATATAACATTTTATACAATTTGAAATTTATAAAATTTAAAAAAGCAAAAAAAAAATTAAAAATGAGAAAAAAAGTATTGGACGATGCCAACAACACGCGGTGTTCCCAAGCGGTCCCCCATCTAAGTACTAACCGCGCCCGACGCTGCTTAATTTCGGTGATCGGACGAGAACCGATGTACTCAGCGTGGTATGGTCGTTGGCGAAAGTGGAGTGGCTAGAGAACAAACATATAGCTGCAGTTTAGAAACAATGAGTGCTGAATTTTAGTGTGTTTAACGTAAGTGTGATTTGCGCTTTTGATATGCGGCATGCTTGGACCTCATTGGCCACAAAACAGAATAAATGTCTCTGCTAGCATACATGCCAGCGTAAATTTTGTGATGGCAAATAGTGAAAAATTAGCAATTGGAATATAAACTGAGATTTTAAATGTAAAATATAACATTTTATACAATTTGAAATTTATAAAATTTAAAAAAGCAAAAAAAAAATTAAAAATGAGAAAAAAAGTATTGGACGATGCCAACAACACGCGGTGTTCCCAAGCGGTCCCCCATCTAAGTACTAACCGCGCCCGACGCTGCTTAATTTCGGTGATCGGACGAGAACCGATGTACTCAGCGTGGTATGGTCGTTGGCGAAAGTGGAGTGGCTAGAGAACAAACATATAGCTGCAGTTTAGAAACAATGAGTGCTGAATTTTAGTGTGTTTAACGTAAGTGTTATTTGCGCTTTGCTTGGACCTCATTGGCCACAAAACAGAATAAATGTCTCTGCTAGCATACATGCCAGCGTAAATTTTGTGATGGCAAATAGTGAAAAATTAGCAATTGGAATATAAACTGAGATTTTAAATGTAAAATATAACATTTTATAAAATTTGAAATTTATAAAATTTAAAAAAGCAAAAAAAAAAATTAAAAATGAGAAAAAAAGTATTGGACGATGCCAACAACACGCGGTGTTCCCAAGCGGTCCCCCATCTAAGTACTAACCGCGCCCGACGCTGCTTAATTTCGGTGATCGGACGAGAACCGATGTACTCAGCGTGGTATGGTCGTTGGCGAAAGTGGAGTGGCTAGAGAACAAACATATAGCTGCAGTTTAGAAACAATGAGTGCTGAATTTTAGTGTGTTTAACGTAAGTGTTATTTGCGCTTTGCTTGGACCTCATTGGCCACAAAACAGAATAAATGTCTCTGCTAGCATACATGCCAGCGTAAATTTTGTGATGGCAAATAGTGAAAAATTAGCAATTGGAATATAAACTGAGATTTTAAATGTAAAATATAACATTTTATACAATTTGAAATTTATAAAATTTAAAAAAGCAAAAAAAAAATTAAAAATGAGAAAAAAAGTATTGGACGATGCCAACAACACGCGGTGTTCCCAAGCGGTCCCCCATCTAAGTACTAACCGCGCCCGACGCTGCTTAATTTCGGTGATCGGACGAGAACCGATGTACTCAGCGTGGTATGGTCGTTGGCGAAAGTGGAGTGGCTAGAGAACAAACATATAGCTGCAGTTTAGAAACAATGAGTGCTGAATTTTAGTGTGTTTAACGTAAGTGTGATTTGCGCTTTTGATATGCGGCATGCTTGGACCTCATTGGCCACAAAACAGAATAAATGTCTCTGCTAGCATACATGCCAGCGTAAATTTTGTGATGGCAAATAGTGAAAAATTAGCAATTGGAATATAAACTGAGATTTTAAATGTAAAATATAACATTTTATAAAATTTGAAATTTATAAAATTTAAAAAAGCAAAAAAAAAATTAAAAATGAGAAAAAAAGTATTGGACGATGCCAACAACACGCGGTGTTCCCAAGCGGTCCCCCATCTAAGTACTAACCGCGCCCGACGCTGCTTAATTTCGGTGATCGGACGAGAACCGATGTACTCAGCGTGGTATGGTCGTTGGCGAAAGTGGAGTGGCTAGAGAACAAACATATAGCTGCAGTTTAGAAACAATGAGTGCTGAATTTTAGTGTGTTTAACGTAAGTGTGATTTGCGCTTTTGATATGCGGCATGCTTGGACCTCATTGGCCACAAAACAGAATAAATGTCTCTGCTAGCATACATGCCAGCGTAAATTTTGTGATGGCAAATAGTGAAAAATTAGCAATTGGAATATAAACTGAGATTTTAAATGTAAAATATAACATTTTATACAATTTGAAATTTATAAAATTTAAAAAAGCAAAAAAAAAATTAAAAATGAGAAAAAAAGTATTGGACGATGCCAACAACACGCGGTGTTCCCAAGCGGTCCCCCATCTAAGTACTAACCGCGCCCGACGCTGCTTAATTTCGGTGATCGGACGAGAACCGATGTACTCAGCGTGGTATGGTCGTTGGCGAAAGTGGAGTGGCTAGAGAACAAACATATAGCTGCAGTTTAGAAACAATGAGTGCTGAATTTTAGTGTGTTTAACGTAAGTGTTATTTGCGCTTTGCTTGGACCTCATTGGCCACAAAACAGAATAAATGTCTCTGCTAGCATACATGCCAGCGTAAATTTTGTGATGGCAAATAGTGAAAAATTAGCAATTGGAATATAAACTGAGATTTTAAATGTAAAATATAACATTTTATAAAATTTGAAATTTATAAAATTTAAAAAAGCAAAAAAAAAAATTAAAAATGAGAAAAAAGTATTGGACGATGCCAACAACACGCGGTGTTCCCAAGCGGTCCCCCATCTAAGTACTAACCGCGCCCGACGCTGCTTAATTTCGGTGATCGGACGAGAACCGATGTACTCAGCGTGGTATGGTCGTTGGCGAAAGTGAAGTGGCTAGAGAACAAACATATAGCTGCAGTTTAGAAACAATGAGTGCTGAATTTTAGTGTGTTTAACGTAAGTGTGATTTGCGCTTTTGATATGCGGAATGCTTGGACCTCATTGGCCACAAAACAGAATAAATGTCTCTGCTAGCATACATGCCAGCGTAAATTTTGTGATGGCAAATAGTGAAAAATTAGCAATTGGAATATAAACTGAGATTTTAAATGTAAAATATAACATTTTATACAATTTGAAATTTATAAAATTTAAAAAAGCAAAAAAAAAATTAAAAATGAGAAAAAAAGTATTGGACGATGCCAACAACACGCGGTGTTCCCAAGCGGTCCCCCATCTAAGTACTAACCGCGCCCGACGCTGCTTAATTTCGGTGATCGGACGAGAACCGATGTACTCAGCGTGGTATGGTCGTTGGCGAAAGTGGAGTGGCTAGAGAACAAACATATAGCTGCAGTTTAGAAACAATGAGTGCTGAATTTTAGTGTGTTTAACGTAAGTGTTATTTGCGCTTTGCTTGGACCTCATTGGCCACAAAACAGAATAAATGTCTCTGCTAGCATACATGCCAGCGTAAATTTTGTGATGGCAAATAGTGAAAAATTAGCAATTGGAATATAAACTGAGATTTTAAATGTAAAATATAACATTTTATAAAATTTGAAATTTATAAAATTTAAAAAAGCAAAAAAAAAAATTAAAAATGAGAAAAAAAGTATTGGACGATGCCAACAACACGCGGTGTTCCCAAGCGGTCCCCCATCTAAGTACTAACCGCGCCCGACGCTGCTTAATTTCGGTGATCGGACGAGAACCGATGTACTCAGCGTGGTATGGTCGTTGGCGAAAGTGGAGTGGCTAGAGAACAAACATATAGCTGCAGTTTAGAAACAATGAGTGCTGAATTTTAGTGTGTTTAACGTAAGTGTGATTTGCGCTTTTGATATGCGGCATGCTTGGACCTCATTGGCCACAAAACAGAATAAATGTCTCTGCTAGCATACATGCCAGCGTAAATTTTGTGATGGCAAATAGTGAAAAATTAGCAATTGGAATATAAACTGAGATTTTAAATGTAAAATATAACATTTTATACAATTTGAAATTTATAAAATTTAAAAAAGCAAAAAAAAAATTAAAAATGAGAAAAAAAGTATTGGACGATGCCAACAACACGCGGTGTTCCCAAGCGGTCCCCCATCTAAGTACTAACCGCGCCCGACGCTGCTTAATTTCGGTGATCGGACGAGAACCGATGTACTCAGCGTGGTATGGTCGTTGGCGAAAGTGGAGTGGCTAGAGAACAAACATATAGCTGCAGTTTAGAAACAATGAGTGCTGAATTTTAGTGTGTTTAACGTAAGTGTGATTTGCGCTTTTGATATGCGGCATGCTTGGACCTCATTGGCCACAAAACAGAATAAATGTCTCTGCTAGCATACATGCCAGCGTAAATTTTGTGATGGCAAATAGTGAAAAATTAGCAATTGGAATATAAACTGAGATTTTAAATGTAAAATATAACATTTTATAAAATTTGAAATTTATAAAATTTAAAAAAGCAAAAAAAAAATTAAAAATGAGAAAAAAGTATTGGACGATGCCAACAACACGCGGTGTTCCCAAGCGGTCCCCCATCTAAGTACTAACCGCGCCCGACGCTGCTTAATTTCGGTGATCGGACGAGAACCGATGTACTCAGCGTGGTATGGTCGTTGGCGAAAGTGAAGTGGCTAGAGAACAAACATATAGCTGCAGTTTAGAAACAATGAGTGCTGAATTTTAGTGTGTTTAACGTAAGTGTGATTTGCGCTTTGCTTGGACCTCATTGGCCACAAAACAGAATAAATGTCTCTGCTAGCATACATGCCAGCGTAAATTTTGTGATGGCAAATAGTGAAAAATTAGCAATTGGAATATAAACTGAGATTTTAAATGTAAAATATAACATTTTATAAAATTTGAAATTTATAAATTTAAAAAAGCAAAAAAAAAATTAAAAATGAGAAAAAAAGTATTGGACGATGCCAACAACACGCGGTGTTCCCAAGCGGTCCCCCATCTAAGTACTAACCGCGCCCGACGCTGCTTAATTTCGGTGATCGGACGAGAACCGATGTACTCAGCGTGGTATGGTCGTTGGCGAAAGTCGACGTGGCTAGAGAACAAACATATAGCTGCAGTTTAGAAACAATGAGTGCTGAATTTTAGTGTGTTTGACGTAAGTGTGATTTGCGCTTTTGATATGCGGCATGCTTGGACCTCATTGGCCACAAAACAGAATAAATGTCTCTGCTAGCATACATGCCAGCGTAAATTTTGTGATGGCAAATAGTGAAAAATTAGCAATTGGAATATAAACTGAGATTTTAAATGTAAAATATAACATTTTATAAAATTTGAAATTTATAAAATTTAAAAAAGCAAAAAAAAAAATTAAAAATGAGAAAAAAAGTATTGGACGATGCCAACAACACGCGGTGTTCCCAAGCGGTCCCCCATCTAAGTACTAACCGCGCCCGACGCTGCTTAATTTCGGTGATCGGACGAGAACCGATGTACTCAGCGTGGTATGGTCGTTGGCGAAAGTGAAGTGGCTAGAGAACAAACATATAGCTGCAGTTTAGAAACAATGAGTGCTGAATTTTAGTGTGTTTAACGTAAGTGTGATTTGCGCTTTTGATATGCGGCATGCTTGGACCTCATTGGCCACAAAACAGAATAAATGTCTCTGCTAGCATACATGCCAGCGTAAATTTTGTGATGGCAAATAGTGAAAAATTAGCAATTGGAATATAAACTGAGATTTTAAATGTAAAATATAACATTTTATACAATTTGAAATTTATAAAATTTAAAAAAGCAAAAAAAAAATTAAAAATGAGAAAAAAAGTATTGGACGATGCCAACAACACGCGGTGTTCCCAAGCGGTCCCCCATCTAAGTACTAACCGCGCCCGACGCTGCTTAATTTCGGTGATCGGACGAGAACCGATGTACTCAGCGTGGTATGGTCGTTGGCGAAAGTGGAGTGGCTAGAGAACAAACATATAGCTGCAGTTTAGAAACAATGAGTGCTGAATTTTAGTGTGTTTAACGTAAGTGTGATTTGCGCTTTTGATATGCGGCATGCTTGGACCTCATTGGCCACAAAACAGAATAAATGTCTCTGCTAGCATACATGCCAGCGTAAATTTTGTGATGGCAAATAGTGAAAAATTAGCAATTGGAATATAAACTGAGATTTTAAATGTAAAATATAACATTTTATAAAATTTGAAATTTATAAAATTTAAAAAAGCAAAAAAAAAAATTAAAAATGAGAAAAAAGTATTGGACGATGCCAACAACACGCGGTGTTCCCAAGCGGTCCCCCATCTAAGTACTAACCGCGCCCGACGCTGCTTAATTTCGGTGATCGGACGAGAACCGATGTACTCAGCGTGGTATGGTCGTTGGCGAAAGTGAAGTGGCTAGAGAACAAACATATAGCTGCAGTTTAGAAACAATGAGTGCTGAATTTTAGTGTGTTTAACGTAAGTTTGATTTGCCTTTGCTTGGACCTCATTGGCCACAAAACAGAATAAATGTCTCTGCTAGCATACATGCCAGCGTAAATTTTGTGATGGCAAATAGTGAAAAATTAGCAATTGGAATATAAACTGAGATTTTAAATGTAAAATATAACATTTTATAAAATTTGAAATTTATTAAATTTAAAAAAGCAAAAAAAAAATTAAAAATGAGAAAAAAAGTATTGGACGATGCCAACAACACGCGGTGTTCCCAAGCGGTCCCCCATCTAAGTACTAACCGCGCCCGACGCTGCTTAATTTCGGTGATCGGACGAGAACCGATGTACTCAGCGTGGTATGGTCGTTGGCGAAAGTCGACTGGCTAGAGAACAAACATATAGCTGCAGTTTAGAAACAATGAGTGCTGAATTTTAGTGTGTTTGACGTAAGTGTGATTTGCGCTTTTGATATGCGGCATGCTTGGACCTCATTGGCCACAAAACAGAATAAATGTCTCTGCTAGCATACATGCCAGCGTAAATTTTGTGATGGCAAATAGTGAAAAATTAGCAATTGGAATATAAACTGAGATTTTAAATGTAAAATATAACATTTTATAAAATTTGAAATTTATAAAATTTAAAAAAGCAAAAAAAAAAATTAAAAATGAGAAAAAAGTATTGGACGATGCCAACAACACGCGGTGTTCCCAAGCGGTCCCCCATCTAAGTACTAACCGCGCCCGACGCTGCTTAATTTCGGTGATCGGACGAGAACCGATGTACTCAGCGTGGTATGGTCGTTGGCGAAAGTGAAGTGGCTAGAGAACAAACATATAGCTGCAGTTTAGAAACAATGAGTGCTGAATTTTAGTGTGTTTAACGTAAGTGTGATTTGCGCTTTTGATATGCGGCATGCTTGGACCTCATTGGCCACAAAACAGAATAAATGTCTCTGCTAGCATACATGCCAGCGTAAATTTTGTGATGGCAAATAGTGAAAAATTAGCAATTGGAATATAAACTGAGATTTTAAATGTAAAATATAACATTTTATACAATTTGAAATTTATAAAATTTAAAAAAGCCAAAAAAAAAATTAAAAATGAGAAAAAAAGTATTGGACGATGCCAACAACACGCGGTGTTCCCAAGCGGTCCCCCATCTAAGTACTAACCGCGCCCGACGCTGCTTAATTTCGGTGATCGGACGAGAACCGATGTACTCAGCGTGGTATGGTCGTTGGCGAAAGTGGAGTGGCTAGAGAACAAACATATAGCTGCAGTTTAGAAACAATGAGTGCTGAATTTTAGTGTGTTTAACGTAAGTGTGATTTGCGCTTTTGATATGCGGCATGCTTGGACCTCATTGGCCACAAAACAGAATAAATGTCTCTGCTAGCATACATGCCAGCGTAAATTTTGTGATGGCAAATAGTGAAAAATTAGCAATTGGAATATAAACTGAGATTTTAAATGTAAAATATAACATTTTATAAAATTTGAAATTTATAAAATTTAAAAAAGCAAAAAAAAAAATTAAAAATGAGAAAAAAGTATTGGACGATGCCAACAACACGCGGTGTTCCCAAGCGGTCCCCCATCTAAGTACTAACCGCGCCCGACGCTGCTTAATTTCGGTGATCGGACGAGAACCGATGTACTCAGCGTGGTATGGTCGTTGGCGAAAGTGAAGTGGCTAGAGAACAAACATATAGCTGCAGTTTAGAAACAATGAGTGCTGAATTTTAGTGTGTTTAACGTAAGTTTGATTTGCCTTTGCTTGGACCTCATTGGCCACAAAACAGAATAAATGTCTCTGCTAGCATACATGCCAGCGTAAATTTTGTGATGGCAAATAGTGAAAAATTAGCAATTGGAATATAAACTGAGATTTTAAATGTAAAATATAACATTTTATAAAATTTGAAATTTATAAAATTTAAAAAAGCAAAAAAAAAATTAAAAATGAGAAAAAAGTATTGGACGATGCCAACAACACGCGGTGTTCCCAAGCGGTCCCCCATCTAAGTACTAACCGCGCCCGACGCTGCTTAATTTCGGTGATCGGACGAGAACCGATGTACTCAGCGTGGTATGGTCGTTGGCGAAAGTGGAGTGGCTAGAGAACAAACATATAGCTGCAGTTTAGAAACAATGAGTGCTGAATTTTAGTGTGTTTAACGTAAGTGTGATTTGCGCTTTTGATATGCGGCATGCTTGGACCTCATTGGCCACAAAACAGAATAAATGTCTCTGCTAGCATACATGCCAGCGTAAATTTTGTGATGGCAAATAGTGAAAAATTAGCAATTGGAATATAAACTGAGATTTTAAATGTAAAATATAACATTTTATACAATTTGAAATTTATAAAATTTAAAAAAGCAAAAAAAAAATTAAAAATGAGAAGAAAAGTATTGGACGATGCCAACAACACGCGGTGTTCCCAAGCGGTCCCCCATCTAAGTACTAACCGCGCCCGACGCTGCTTAATTTCGGTGATCGGACGAGAACCGATGTACTCAGCGTGGTATGGTCGTTGGCGAAAGTGGAGTGGCTAGAGAACAAACATATAGCTGCAGTTTAGAAACAATGAGTGCTGAATTTTAGTGTGTTTAACGTAAGTGTTATTTGCGCTTTGCTTGGACCTCATTGGCCACAAAACAGAATAAATGTCTCTGCTAGCATACATGCCAGCGTAAATTTTGTGATGGCAAATAGTGAAAAATTAGCAATTGGAATATAAACTGAGATTTTAAATGTAAAATATAACATTTTATACAATTTGAAATTTATAAAATTTAAAAAAGCAAAAAAAAAATTAAAAATGAGAAAAAAAGTATTGGACGATGCCAACAACACGCGGTGTTCCCAAGCGGTCCCCCATCTAAGTACTAACCGCGCCCGACGCTGCTTAATTTCGGTGATCGGACGAGAACCGATGTACTCAGCGTGGTATGGTCGTTGGCGAAAGTGGAGTGGCTAGAGAACAAACATATAGCTGCAGTTTAGAAACAATGAGTGCTGAATTTTAGTGTGTTTAACGTAAGTGTTATTTGCGCTTTGCTTGGACCTCATTGGCCACAAAACAGAATAAATGTCTCTGCTAGCATACATGCCAGCGTAAATTTTGTGATGGCAAATAGTGAAAAATTAGCAATTGGAATATAAACTGAGATTTTAAATGTAAAATATAACATTTTATAAAATTTGAAATTTATAAAATTTAAAAAAGCAAAAAAAAAAATTAAAAATGAGAAAAAAGTATTGGACGATGCCAACAACACGCGGTGTTCCCAAGCGGTCCCCCATCTAAGTACTAACCGCGCCCGACGCTGCTTAATTTCGGTGATCGGACGAGAACCGATGTACTCAGCGTGGTATGGTCGTTGGCGAAAGTGGAGTGGCTAGAGAACAAACATATAGCTGCAGTTTAGAAACAATGAGTGCTGAATTTTAGTGTGTTTAACGTAAGTGTTATTTGCGCTTTGCTTGGACCTCATTGGCCACAAAACAGAATAAATGTCTCTGCTAGCATACATGCCAGCGTAAATTTTGTGATGGCAAATAGTGAAAAATTAGCAATTGGAATATAAACTGAGATTTTAAATGTAAAATATAACATTTTATAAAATTTGAAATTTATAAAATTTAAAAAAGCAAAAAAAAAAATTAAAAATGAGAAAAAAGTATTGGACGATGCCAACAACACGCGGTGTTCCCAAGCGGTCCCCCATCTAAGTACTAACCGCGCCCGACGCTGCTTAATTTCGGTGATCGGACGAGAACCGATGTACTCAGCGTGGTATGGTCGTTGGCGAAAGTGAAGTGGCTAGAGAACAAACATATAGCTGCAGTTTAGAAACAATGAGTGCTGAATTTTAGTGTGTTTAACGTAAGTGTGATTTGCGCTTTTGATATGCGGCATGCTTGGACCTCATTGGCCACAAAACAGAATAAGTGTCTCTGCTAGCATACATGCCAGCGTAAATTTTGTGATGGCAAATAGTGAAAAATTAGCAATTGGAATATAAACTGAGATTTTAAATGTAAAATATAACATTTTATACAATTTGAAATTTATAAAATTTAAAAAAGCAAAAAAAAAATTAAAAATGAGAAAAAAAGTATTGGACGATGCCAACAACACGCGGTGTTCCCAAGCGGTCCCCCATCTAAGTACTAACCGCGCCCGACGCTGCTTAATTTCGGTGATCGGACGAGAACCGATGTACTCAGCGTGGTATGGTCGTTGGCGAAAGTGGAGTGGCTAGAGAACAAACATATAGCTGCAGTTTAGAAACAATGAGTGCTGAATTTTAGTGTGTTTAACGTAAGTGTTATTTGCGCTTTGCTTGGGCCTCATTGGCCACAAAACAGAATAAATGTCTCTGCTAGCATACATGCCAGCGTAAATTTTGTGATGGCAAATAGTGAAAAATTAGCAATTGGAATATAAACTGAGATTTTAAATGTAAAATATAACATTTTATAAAATTTGAAATTTATAAAATTTAAAAAAGCAAAAAAAAAAATTAAAAATGAGAAAAAAAGTATTGGACGATGCCAACAACACGCGGTGTTCCCAAGCGGTCCCCCATCTAAGTACTAACCGCGCCCGACGCTGCTTAATTTCGGTGATCGGACGAGAACCGATGTACTCAGCGTGGTATGGTCGTTGGCGAAAGTGGAGTGGCTAGAGAACAAACATATAGCTGCAGTTTAGAAACAATGAGTGCTGAATTTTAGTGTGTTTAACGTAAGTGTTATTTGCGCTTTGCTTGGACCTCATTGGCCACAAAACAGAATAAATGTCTCTGCTAGCATACATGCCAGCGTAAATTTTGTGATGGCAAATAGTGAAAAATTAGCAATTGGAATATAAACTGAGATTTTAAATGTAAAATATAACATTTTATACAATTTGAAATTTATAAAATTTAAAAAAGCAAAAAAAAAATTAAAAATGAGAAAAAAAGTATTGGACGATGCCAACAACACGCGGTGTTCCCAAGCGGTCCCCCATCTAAGTACTAACCGCGCCCGACGCTGCTTAATTTCGGTGATCGGACGAGAACCGATGTACTCAGCGTGGTATGGTCGTTGGCGAAAGTGGAGTGGCTAGAGAACAAACATATAGCTGCAGTTTAGAAACAATGAGTGCTGAATTTTAGTGTGTTTAACGTAAGTGTGATTTGCGCTTTTGATATGCGGCATGCTTGGACCTCATTGGCCACAAAACAGAATAAATGTCTCTGCTAGCATACATGCCAGCGTAAATTTTGTGATGGCAAATAGTGAAAAATTAGCAATTGGAATATAAACTGAGATTTTAAATGTAAAATATAACATTTTATAAAATTTGAAATTTATAAAATTTAAAAAAGCAAAAAAAAAAATTAAAAATGAGAAAAAAAGTATTGGACGATGCCAACAACACGCGGTGTTCCCAAGCGGTCCCCCATCTAAGTACTAACCGCGCCCGACGCTGCTTAATTTCGGTGATCGGACGAGAACCGATGTACTCAGCGTGGTATGGTCGTTGGCGAAAGTGGAGTGGCTAGAGAACAAACATATAGCAGCAGTTTAGAAACAATGAGTGCTGAATTTTAGTGTGTTTAACGTAAGTGTGATTTGCGCTTTTGATATGCGGCATGCTTGGACCTCATTGGCCACAAAACAGAATAAATGTCTCTGCTAGCATACATGCCAGCGTAAATTTTGTGATGGCAAATAGTGAAAAATTAGCAATTGGAATATAAACTGAGATTTTAAATGTAAAATATAACATTTTATACAATTTGAAATTTATAAAATTTAAAAAAGCAAAAAAAAAATTAAAAATGAGAAAAAAAGTATTGGACGATGCCAACAACACGCGGTGTTCCCAAGCGGTCCCCCATCTAAGTACTAACCGCGCCCGACGCTGCTTAATTTCGGTGATCGGACGAGAACCGATGTACTCAGCGTGGTATGGTCGTTGGCGAAAGTGGAGTGGCTAGAGAACAAACATATAGCTGCAGTTTAGAAACAATGAGTGCTGAATTTTAGTGTGTTTAACGTAAGTGTTATTTGCGCTTTGCTTGGACCTCATTGGCCACAAAACAGAATAAATGTCTCTGCTAGCATACATGCCAGCGTAAATTTTGTGATGGCAAATAGTGAAAAATTAGCAATTGGAATATAAACTGAGATTTTAAATGTAAAATATAACATTTTATAAAATTTGAAATTTATAAAATTTAAAAAAGCAAAAAAAAAAATTAAAAATGAGAAAAAAGTATTGGACGATGCCAACAACACGCGGTGTTCCCAAGCGGTCCCCCATCTAAGTACTAACCGCGCCCGACGCTGCTTAATTTCGGTGATCGGACGAGAACCGATGTACTCAGCGTGGTATGGTCGTTGGCGAAAGTGAAGTGGCTAGAGAACAAACATATAGCTGCAGTTTAGAAACAATGAGTGCTGAATTTTAGTGTGTTTAACGTAAGTGTGATTTGCGCTTTTGATATGCGGAATGCTTGGACCTCATTGGCCACAAAACAGAATAAATGTCTCTGCTAGCATACATGCCAGCGTAAATTTTGTGATGGCAAATAGTGAAAAATTAGCAATTGGAATATAAACTGAGATTTTAAATGTAAAATATAACATTTTATACAATTTGAAATTTATAAAATTTAAAAAAGCAAAAAAAAAATTAAAAATGAGAAAAAAAGTATTGGACGATGCCAACAACACGCGGTGTTCCCAAGCGGTCCCCCATCTAAGTACTAACCGCGCCCGACGCTGCTTAATTTCGGTGATCGGACGAGAACCGATGTACTCAGCGTGGTATGGTCGTTGGCGAAAGTGGAGTGGCTAGAGAACAAACATATAGCTGCAGTTTAGAAACAATGAGTGCTGAATTTTAGTGTGTTTAACGTAAGTGTTATTTGCGCTTTGCTTGGACCTCATTGGCCACAAAACAGAATAAATGTCTCTGCTAGCATACATGCCAGCGTAAATTTTGTGATGGCAAATAGTGAAAAATTAGCAATTGGAATATAAACTGAGATTTTAAATGTAAAATATAACATTTTATAAAATTTGAAATTTATAAAATTTAAAAAAGCAAAAAAAAAATTAAAAATGAGAAAAAAAGTATTGGACGATGCCAACAACACGCGGTGTTCCCAAGCGGTCCCCCATCTAAGTACTAACCGCGCCCGACGCTGCTTAATTTCGGTGATCGGACGAGAACCGATGTACTCAGCGTGGTATGGTCGTTGGCGAAAGTGGAGTGGCTAGAGAACAAACATATAGCTGCAGTTTAGAAACAATGAGTGCTGAATTTTAGTGTGTTTAACGTAAGTGTGATTTGCGCTTTTGATATGCGGCATGCTTGGACCTCATTGGCCACAAAACAGAATAAATGTCTCTGCTAGCATACATGCCAGCGTAAATTTTGTGATGGCAAATAGTGAAAAATTAGCAATTGGAATATAAACTGAGATTTTAAATGTAAAATATAACATTTTATACAATTTGAAATTTATAAAATTTAAAAAAGCAAAAAAAAAATTAAAAATGAGAAAAAAAGTATTGGACGATGCCAACAACACGCGGTGTTCCCAAGCGGTCCCCCATCTAAGTACTAACCGCGCCCGACGCTGCTTAATTTCGGTGATCGGACGAGAACCGATGTACTCAGCGTGGTATGGTCGTTGGCGAAAGTGGAGTGGCTAGAGAACAAACATATAGCTGCAGTTTAGAAACAATGAGTGCTGAATTTTAGTGTGTTTAACGTAAGTGTGATTTGCGCTTTTGATATGCGGCATGCTTGGACCTCATTGGCCACAAAACAGAATAAATGTCTCTGCTAGCATACATGCCAGCGTAAATTTTGTGATGGCAAATAGTGAAAAATTAGCAATTGGAATATAAACTGAGATTTTAAATGTAAAATATAACATTTTATAAAATTTGAAATTTATAAAATTTAAAAAAGCAAAAAAAAAAATTAAAAATGAGAAAAAAGTATTGGACGATGCCAACAACACGCGGTGTTCCCAAGCGGTCCCCCATCTAAGTACTAACCGCGCCCGACGCTGCTTAATTTCGGTGATCGGACGAGAACCGATGTACTCAGCGTGGTATGGTCGTTGGCGAAAGTGAAGTGGCTAGAGAACAAACATATAGCTGCAGTTTAGAAACAATGAGTGCTGAATTTTAGTGTGTTTAACGTAAGTTTGATTTGCCTTTGCTTGGACCTCATTGGCCACAAAACAGAATAAATGTCTCTGCTAGCATACATGCCAGCGTAAATTTTGTGATGGCAAATAGTGAAAAATTAGCAATTGGAATATAAACTGAGATTTTAAATGTAAAATATAACATTTTATAAAATTTGAAATTTATTAAATTTAAAAAAGCAAAAAAAAAAATTAAAAATGAGAAAAAAAGTATTGGACGATGCCAACAACACGCGGTGTTCCCAAGCGGTCCCCCATCTAAGTACTAACCGCGCCCGACGCTGCTTAATTTCGGTGATCGGACGAGAACCGATGTACTCAGCGTGGTATGGTCGTTGGCGAAAGTCGACTGGCTAGAGAACAAACATATAGCTGCAGTTTAGAAACAATGAGTGCTGAATTTTAGTGTGTTTGACGTAAGTGTGATTTGCGCTTTTGATATGCGGCATGCTTGGACCTCATTGGCCACAAAACAGAATAAATGTCTCTGCTAGCATACATGCCAGCGTAAATTTTGTGATGGCAAATAGTGAAAAATTAGCAATTGGAATATAAACTGAGATTTTAAATGTAAAATATAACATTTTATAAAATTTGAAATTTATAAAATTTAAAAAAGCAAAAAAAAAAATTAAAAATGAGAAAAAAGTATTGGACGATGCCAACAACACGCGGTGTTCCCAAGCGGTCCCCCATCTAAGTACTAACCGCGCCCGACGCTGCTTAATTTCGGTGATCGGACGAGAACCGATGTACTCAGCGTGGTATGGTCGTTGGCGAAAGTGAAGTGGCTAGAGAACAAACATATAGCTGCAGTTTAGAAACAATGAGTGCTGAATTTTAGTGTGTTTAACGTAAGTGTGATTTGCGCTTTTGATATGCGGCATGCTTGGACCTCATTGGCCACAAAACAGAATAAATGTCTCTGCTAGCATACATGCCAGCGTAAATTTTGTGATGGCAAATAGTGAAAAATTAGCAATTGGAATATAAACTGAGATTTTAAATGTAAAATATAACATTTTATACAATTTGAAATTTATAAAATTTAAAAAAGCAAAAAAAAAAATTAAAAATGAGAAAAAAAGTATTGGACGATGCCAACAACACGCGGTGTTCCCAAGCGGTCCCCCATCTAAGTACTAACCGCGCCCGACGCTGCTTAATTTCGGTGATCGGACGAGAACCGATGTACTCAGCGTGGTATGGTCGTTGGCGAAAGTGGAGTGGCTAGAGAACAAACATATAGCTGCAGTTTAGAAACAATGAGTGCTGAATTTTAGTGTGTTTAACGTAAGTGTGATTTGCGCTTTTGATATGCGGCATGCTTGGACCTCATTGGCCACAAAACAGAATAAATGTCTCTGCTAGCATACATGCCAGCGTAAATTTTGTGATGGCAAATAGTGAAAAATTAGCAATTGGAATATAAACTGAGATTTTAAATGTAAAATATAACATTTTATAAAATTTGAAATTTATAAAATTTAAAAAAGCAAAAAAAAAAATTAAAAATGAGAAAAAAGTATTGGACGATGCCAACAACACGCGGTGTTCCCAAGCGGTCCCCCATCTAAGTACTAACCGCGCCCGACGCTGCTTAATTTCGGTGATCGGACGAGAACCGATGTACTCAGCGTGGTATGGTCGTTGGCGAAAGTGAAGTGGCTAGAGAACAAACATATAGCTGCAGTTTAGAAACAATGAGTGCTGAATTTTAGTGTGTTTAACGTAAGTTTGATTTGCCTTTGCTTGGACCTCATTGGCCACAAAACAGAATAAATGTCTCTGCTAGCATACATGCCAGCGTAAATTTTGTGATGGCAAATAGTGAAAAATTAGCAATTGGAATATAAACTGAGATTTTAAATGTAAAATATAACATTTTATACAATTTGAAATTTATAAAATTTAAAAAAGCAAAAAAAAAAATTAAAAATGAGAAAAAAAGTATTGGACGATGCCAACAACACGCGGTGTTCCCAAGCGGTCCCCCATCTAAGTACTAACCGCGCCCGACGCTGCTTAATTTCGGTGATCGGACGAGAACCGATGTACTCAGCGTGGTGTGGTCGTTGGCGAAAGTCGACTGGCTAGAGAACAAACATATAGCTGCAGTTTAGAAACAATGAGTGCTGAATTTTAGTGTGTTTGACGTAAGTGTGATTTGCGCTTTTGATATGCGGCATGCTTGGACCTCATTGGCCACAAAACAGAATAAATGTCTCTGCTAGCATACATGCCAGCGTAAATTTTGTGATGGCAAATAGTGAAAAATTAGCAATTGGAATATAAACTGAGATTTTAAATGTAAAATATAACATTTTATAAAATTTGAAATTTATAAAATTTAAAAAAGCAAAAAAAACTTAAAAATGAGAAAAAAAGTATTGGACAATGCCAACAACACGCGGTGTTCCCAAGCGGTCCCCCATCTAAGTACTAACCGCGCCCGACGCTGCTTAATTTCGGTGATCGGACGAGAACCGATGTACTCAGCGTGGTATGGTCGTTGGCGAAAGTGGAGTGGCTAGAGAACAAACATATAGCTGCAGTTTAGAAACAATGAGTGCTGAATTTTAGTGTGTTTAACGTAAGTGTTATTTGCGCTTTGCTTGGACCTCATTGGCCACAAAACAGAATAAATGTCTCTGCTAGCATACATGCCAGCGTAAATTTTGTGATGGCAAATAGTGAAAAATTAGCAATTGGAATATAAACTGAGATTTTAAATGTAAAATATAACATTTTATAAAATTTGAAATTTATAAAATTTAAAAAAGCAAAAAAAAAATAAAAAATGAGAAAAAAGTATTGGACGATGCCAACAACACGCGGTGTTCCCAAGCGGTCCCCCATCTAAGTACTAACCGCGCCCGACGCTGCTTAATTTCGGTGATCGGACGAGAACCGATGTACTCAGCGTGGTATGGTCGTTGGCGAAAGTGAAGTGGCTAGAGAACAAACATATAGCTGCAGTTTAGAAACAATGAGTGCTGAATTTTAGTGTGTTTAACGTAAGTGTGATTTGCGCTTTTGATATGCGGCATGCTTGGACCTCATTGGCCACAAAACAGAATAAATGTCTCTGCTAGCATACATGCCAGCGTAAATTTTGTGATGGCAAATAGTGAAAAATTAGCAATTGGAATATAAACTGAGATTTTAAATGTAAAATATAACATTTTATAAAATTTGAAATTTATAAAATTTAAAAAAGCAAAAAAAAAATTAAAAATGAGAAAAAAGTATTGGACGATGCCAACAACACGCGGTGTTCCCAAGCGGTCCCCCATCTAAGTACTAACCGCGCCCGACGCTGCTTAATTTCGGTGATCGGACGAGAACCGATGTACTCAGCGTGGTATGGTCGTTGGCGAAAGTGGAGTGGCTAGAGAACAAACATATAGCTGCAGTTTAGAAACAATGAGTGCTGAATTTTAGTGTGTTTAACGTAAGTGTGATTTGCGCTTTTGATATGCGGCATGCTTGGACCTCATTGGCCACAAAACAGAATAAATGTCTCTGCTAGCATACATGCCAGCGTAAATTTTGTGATGGCAAATAGTGAAAAATTAGCAATTGGAATATAAACTGAGATTTTAAATGTAAAATATAACATTTTATACAATTTGAAATTTATAAAATTTAAAAAAGCAAAAAAAAAATTAAAAATGAGAAGAAAAGTATTGGACGATGCCAACAACACGCGGTGTTCCCAAGCGGTCCCCCATCTAAGTACTAACCGCGCCCGACGCTGCTTAATTTCGGTGATCGGACGAGAACCGATGTACTCAGCGTGGTATGGTCGTTGGCGAAAGTGGAGTGGCTAGAGAACAAACATATAGCTGCAGTTTAGAAACAATGAGTGCTGAATTTTAGTGTGTTTAACGTAAGTGTTATTTGCGCTTTGCTTGGACCTCATTGGCCACAAAACAGAATAAATGTCTCTGCTAGCATACATGCCAGCGTAAATTTTGTGATGGCAAATAGTGAAAAATTAGCAATTGGAATATAAACTGAGATTTTAAATGTAAAATATAACATTTTATACAATTTGAAATTTATAAAATTTAAAAAAGCAAAAAAAAAATTAAAAATGAGAAAAAAAGTATTGGACGATGCCAACAACACGCGGTGTTCCCAAGCGGTCCCCCATCTAAGTACTAACCGCGCCCGACGCTGCTTAATTTCGGTGATCGGACGAGAACCGATGTACTCAGCGTGGTATGGTCGTTGGCGAAAGTGGAGTGGCTAGAGAACAAACATATAGCTGCAGTTTAGAAACAATGAGTGCTGAATTTTAGTGTGTTTAACGTAAGTGTGATTTGCGCTTTTGATATGCGGCATGCTTGGACCTCATTGGCCACAAAACAGAATAAATGTCTCTGCTAGCATACATGCCAGCGTAAATTTTGTGATGGCAAATAGTGAAAAATTAGCAATTGGAATATAAACTGAGATTTTAAATGTAAAATATAACATTTTATAAAATTTGAAATTTATAAAATTTAAAAAAGCAAAAAAAAAATTAAAAATGAGAAAAAAAGTATTGGACGATGCCAACAACACGCGGTGTTCCCAAGCGGTCCCCCATCTAAGTACTAACCGCGCCCGACGCTGCTTAATTTCGGTGATCGGACGAGAACCGATGTACTCAGCGTGGTATGGTCGTTGGCGAAAGTGGAGTGGCTAGAGAACAAACATATAGCTGCAGTTTAGAAACAATGAGTGCTGAATTTTAGTGTGTTTAACGTAAGTGTGATTTGCGCTTTTGATATGCGGCATGCTTGGACCTCATTGGCCACAAAACAGAATAAATGTCTCTGCTAGCATACATGCCAGCGTAAATTTTGTGATGGCAAATAGTGAAAAATTAGCAATTGGAATATAAACTGAGATTTTAAATGTAAAATATAACATTTTATACAATTTGAAATTTATAAAATTTAAAAAAGCAAAAAAAAAATTAAAAATGAGAAAAAAAGTATTGGACGATGCCAACAACACGCGGTGTTCCCAAGCGGTCACCCATCTAAGTACTAACCGCGCCCGACGCTGCTTAATTTCGGTGATCGGACGAGAACCGATGTACTCAGCGTGGTATGGTCGTTGGCGAAAGTGGAGTGGCTAGAGAACAAACATATAGCTGCAGTTTAGAAACAATGAGTGCTGAATTTTAGTGTGTTTAACGTAAGTGTTATTTGCGCTTTGCTTGGACCTCATTGGCCACAAAACAGAATAAATGTCTCTGCTAGCATACATGCCAGCGTAAATTTTGTGATGGCAAATAGTGAAAAATTAGCAATTGGAATATAAACTGAGATTTTAAATGTAAAATATAACATTTTATACAATTTGAAATTTATAAAATTTAAAAAAGCAAAAAAAAAATTAAAAATGAGAAAAAAAGTATTGGACGATGCCAACAACACGCGGTGTTCCCAAGCGGTCCCCCATCTAAGTACTAACCGCGCCCGACGCTGCTTAATTTCGGTGATCGGACGAGAACCGATGTACTCAGCGTGGTATGGTCGTTGGCGAAAGTGGAGTGGCTAGAGAACAAACATATAGCTGCAGTTTAGAAACAATGAGTGCTGAATTTTAGTGTGTTTAACGTAAGTGTGATTTGCGCTTTTGATATGCGGCATGCTTGGACCTCATTGGCCACAAAACAGAATAAATGTCTCTGCTAGCATACATGCCAGCGTAAATTTTGTGATGGCAAATAGTGAAAAATTAGCAATTGGAATATAAACTGAGATTTTAAATGTAAAATATAACATTTTATACAATTTGAAATTTATAAAATTTAAAAAAGCAAAAAAAAAATTAAAAATGAGAAAAAAAGTATTGGACGATGCCAACAACACGCGGTGTTCCCAAGCGGTCCCCCATCTAAGTACTAACCGCGCCCGACGCTGCTTAATTTCGGTGATCGGACGAGAACCGATGTACTCAGCGTGGTATGGTCGTTGGCGAAAGTGGAGTGGCTAGAGAACAAACATATAGCTGCAGTTTAGAAACAATGAGTGCTGAATTTTAGTGTGTTTAACGTAAGTGTTATTTGCGCTTTGCTTGGACCTCATTGGCCACAAAACAGAATAAATGTCTCTGCTAGCATACATGCCAGCGTAAATTTTGTGATGGCAAATAGTGAAAAATTAGCAATTGGAATATAAACTGAGATTTTAAATGTAAAATATAACATTTTATACAATTTGAAATTTATAAAATTTAAAAAAGCAAAAAAAAAATTAAAAATGAGAAAAAAAGTATTGGACGATGCCAACAACACGCGGTGTTCCCAAGCGGTCCCCCATCTAAGTACTAACCGCGCCCGACGCTGCTTAATTTCGGTGATCGGACGAGAACCGATGTACTCAGCGTGGTATGGTCGTTGGCGAAAGTGGAGTGGCTAGAGAACAAACATATAGCTGCAGTTTAGAAACAATGAGTGCTGAATTTTAGTGTGTTTAACGTAAGTGTGATTTGCGCTTTTGATATGCGGCATGCTTGGACCTCATTGGCCACAAAACAGAATAAATGTCTCTGCTAGCATACATGCCAGCGTAAATTTTGTGATGGCAAATAGTGAAAAATTAGCAATTGGAATATAAACTGAGATTTTAAATGTAAAATATAACATTTTATACAATTTGAAATTTATAAAATTTAAAAAAGCAAAAAAAAAATTAAAAATGAGAAAAAAAGTATTGGACGATGCCAACAACACGCGGTGTTCCCAAGCGGTCCCCCATCTAAGTACTAACCGCGCCCGACGCTGCTTAATTTCGGTGATCGGACGAGAACCGATGTACTCAGCGTGGTATGGTCGTTGGCGAAAGTGGAGTGGCTAGAGAACAAACATATAGCTGCAGTTTAGAAACAATGAGTGCTGAATTTTAGTGTGTTTAACGTAAGTGTTATTTGCGCTTTGCTTGGACCTCATTGGCCACAAAACAGAATAAATGTCTCTGCTAGCATACATGCCAGCGTAAATTTTGTGATGGCAAATAGTGAAAAATTAGCAATTGGAATATAAACTGAGATTTTAAATGTAAAATATAACATTTTATACAATTTGAAATTTATAAAATTTAAAAAAGCAAAAAAAAAATTAAAAATGAGAAAAAAAGTATTGGACGATGCCAACAACACGCGGTGTTCCCAAGCGGTCCCCCATCTAAGTACTAACCGCGCCCGACGCTGCTTAATTTCGGTGATCGGACGAGAACCGATGTACTCAGCGTGGTATGGTCGTTGGCGAAAGTGGAGTGGCTAGAGAACAAACATATAGCTGCAGTTTAGAAACAATGAGTGCTGAATTTTAGTGTGTTTAACGTAAGTGTGATTTGCGCTTTTGATATGCGGCATGCTTGGACCTCATTGGCCACAAAACAGAATAAATGTCTCTGCTAGCATACATGCCAGCGTAAATTTTGTGATGGCAAATAGTGAAAAATTAGCAATTGGAATATAAACTGAGATTTTAAATGTAAAATATAACATTTTATAAAATTTGAAATTTATAAAATTTAAAAAAGCAAAAAAAAAATTAAAAATGAGAAAAAAAGTATTGGACGATGCCAACAACACGCGGTGTTCCCAAGCGGTCCCCCATCTAAGTACTAACCGCGCCCGACGCTGCTTAATTTCGGTGATCGGACGAGAACCGATGTACTCAGCGTGGTATGGTCGTTGGCGAAAGTGGAGTGGCTAGAGAACAAACATATAGCTGCAGTTTAGAAACAATGAGTGCTGAATTTTAGTGTGTTTAACGTAAGTGTTATTTGCGCTTTGCTTGGACCTCATTGGCCACAAAACAGAATAAATGTCTCTGCTAGCATACATGCCAGCGTAAATTTTGTGATGGCAAATAGTGAAAAATTAGCAATTGGAATATAAACTGAGATTTTAAATGTAAAATATAACATTTTATACAATTTGAAATTTATAAAATTTAAAAAAGCAAAAAAAAAATTAAAAATGAGAAAAAAAGTATTGGACGATGCCAACAACACGCGGTGTTCCCAAGCGGTCCCCCATCTAAGTACTAACCGCGCCCGACGCTGCTTAATTTCGGTGATCGGACGAGAACCGATGTACTCAGCGTGGTATGGTCGTTGGCGAAAGTGGAGTGGCTAGAGAACAAACATATAGCTGCAGTTTAGAAACAATGAGTGCTGAATTTTAGTGTGTTTAACGTAAGTGTGATTTGCGCTTTTGATATGCGGCATGCTTGGACCTCATTGGCCACAAAACAGAATAAATGTCTCTGCTAGCATACATGCCAGCGTAAATTTTGTGATGGCAAATAGTGAAAAATTAGCAATTGGAATATAAACTGAGATTTTAAATGTAAAATATAACATTTTATAAAATTTGAAATTTATAAAATTTAAAAAAGCAAAAAAAAAATTAAAAATGAGAAAAAAAGTATTGGACGATGCCAACAACACGCGGTGTTCCCAAGCGGTCCCCCATCTAAGTACTAACCGCGCCCGACGCTGCTTAATTTCGGTGATCGGACGAGAACCGATGTACTCAGCGTGGTATGGTCGTTGGCGAAAGTGGAGTGGCTAGAGAACAAACATATAGCTGCAGTTTAGAAACAATGAGTGCTGAATTTTAGTGTGTTTAACGTAAGTGTTATTTGCGCTTTGCTTGGACCTCATTGGCCACAAAACAGAATAAATGTCTCTGCTAGCATACATGCCAGCGTAAATTTTGTGATGGCAAATAGTGAAAAATTAGCAATTGGAATATAAACTGAGATTTTAAATGTAAAATATAACATTTTATACAATTTGAAATTTATAAAATTTAAAAAAGCAAAAAAAAAATTAAAAATGAGAAAAAAAGTATTGGACGATGCCAACAACACGCGGTGTTCCCAAGCGGTCCCCCATCTAAGTACTAACCGCGCCCGACGCTGCTTAATTTCGGTGATCGGACGAGAACCGATGTACTCAGCGTGGTATGGTCGTTGGCGAAAGTGGAGTGGCTAGAGAACAAACATATAGCTGCAGTTTAGAAACAATGAGTGCTGAATTTTAGTGTGTTTAACGTAAGTGTGATTTGCGCTTTTGATATGCGGCATGCTTGGACCTCATTGGCCACAAAACAGAATAAATGTCTCTGCTAGCATACATGCCAGCGTAAATTTTGTGATGGCAAATAGTGAAAAATTAGCAATTGGAATATAAACTGAGATTTTAAATGTAAAATAGATGCAATACAATCGTTATATAAAGTATAGGCTGCATGGCTTAGCCTGAAGCTGAAGCTATATTGGAATTTGCGCGAGTTTACTTTATTAATTAAATGGATTTTATTCAGAGAAAGTGACTGTCTTATAAATATTGTGAAGATAATAATCCCAGCTGGCAAGTAGTCATTCTTATAATGGTCAGTCAGTAATTCTATCTTTGAAATAAGGAGGTATTCCCAATTAAGCTACAACTGAGTATCGAAGACGGATAAACCTAAAATAATCTTTCTTCATTACGAACAATTAAAAAATTGAACTTTTATTTTAGTTCTAAGCGTGAGCTAGTAAAATATTTGTCTAATCAGCAGCAAATACGCATGTGTTATTTGTGGTGGGCTGAGATGGACGTTGAGGATGCGCTAATCCGCTTTGCCCACTGTGGACAAACAGTAAAATCATTTTCGAGGCGAGGGAAATGGCGAAGGGTGGCAATGTTGCGACATTTTTGCATTAGGATGCGGGGCACATGCAGTAAAATATGAAAAGTACCCAGTCTGATATGTGTATATGCTAATACTTACTTATATGGATATAGATACGTGTGAGTGTTTGTATGATTCGTGGGATGTTCTATGCTAATCGGAACAACAGCCAAAAATTTGCATTTTACAGCTTTAGGCGCTGGCTTTCAACGCCTGCTAAGCCAGTTGAGCCAGTTGGTTCAGTTGCCGCTCTATGATGATAAATTGCTGCTGTGTCCAGTCTGACGTCTTGTCCGGCTTTCAAAAGTGAGAAGCCTTGAGCCTGGGGCATCTGGTATTCAAAGGAACTGACAAACCGTATGAGAGCCTAACATTCGGATTGCTCACATATGCGTGCCCAGTGCAGGCAGTACTTTGATTTATACTCTTGACGACATCTTTTGTCGTAGGCACGTCTACTTCAATGGTCCCCAAAAATTAATTATTAATTAGTGTAAAGTCGTTGAAGCAAGGCTAGCTAAGCAGTGCTGTCATATTCCATTGCAGATACGACTTAATCAACGTAGTCAACTCCAACAATCTCATTTGACTTTGCATCAATGAATATAGGCAATGTCAGCTAGAAGTTACCCTAAGCCCCGGCCGAACACAGTTGCTTCAAAGGTGCTTCCTTCTATCTTCAAAGGTGCTTCCTTCTATCTAACCTTGGAATTGAATGCGTAAAATACTGAAAAAGTTAAAAATAATGTAGAGTAACTCTTTTTAGAATACCAGACATATAGAGGAATTATCTGTGTCAGGATTGATTCATGGACCCATGGAAAGTTATTGATTCTTTAAGCTTGGGACGGACTTGAAGGACGGAGGAACTAGGCGGAACGGAGGAACCCTTACTCGACTGTTTATTCTGATAAAGGCTATATATTCTTATGGCCAAAAAACATCATATCCTTCAAGGAATAAAACCTTAAATTCAGTTGCCTTTTATCATTGACAACAAAGCAGAAACAGTTGGCCAGATGGCCTAAACAAAAGCCAGAATATATTCCGGCAAATGTATGGCTAACAGATGCAGCTGCAATGAGACCAATGCACGACAGAGCTGCGGCAACCTATATATACACACACACGCACACACACTCACACACACATATATATATACATGCATATATATATATTTTTATATATCTATTGAAGGGAAGGCACAACCCATGCCGTTGGGCTTACCAAAATGGCAAATAGGGTCAACATACATATACAAAAATACACATACATATGCACACATACATACACATAACATTGAGCAGCAGCAGCAGCAGTAATCAGCTGCAGAATTGGTAAATAAAGCGAAGCAACGCAACATTCATTTGAAACTCGTGCAATGGGCGCATAAATTCAGCGCTCGTATTTTGACAGCCAGCATCCCAGATGCTGGATATTAACTGTCTGCCATGTTGACAGCTGCGATAATTTGTATCCAAATAGGCAGTGCACTGCCTGTCACAAGGCAAACTCCGCTCTTAATTTGTTTAAGGCTGACTAACTCATGCGGAAGTCCATTTATTTCGACAAGTGAAAAGAGTTCATGGGCTTTGTGCAATCTCCGACTTATAAAGTGTTAAGATAGCTGCTGAGTCACTGTAGAGCTCATCTACAGATGGAACAGAGCTGCAAAGAAATTGTGACTGCTAAGTTACTGAACATCCACTTTAAGGATTTGTCAAAGCTTTAAAGTATTTACGTCTCTTGGACCGTTTCTCCGAGACTAAGGACTTCCTTAGTTTTAGTTTGAAAACTAAAATCAGGTCAATTAAAGCTCTGCTCCTCTACAGACATAGCAAAACCTTAGGTGGGTCGATAACGATAGATCAATAACTGAAAATCGACATCGTTTTGATCGATAACATAAAAACGATTAATCTCTAGCTTCTTTAGCTTACGGACAGGCTGATAGACGCAGTTGGCTAGATCGATTCAGTTTGTCGTGCTGATCAGGAATATACATACTTTATGGAGTCTGCCACGCCTTCTTCTGGCTGTTGCCTACATTTTAAGGCAACCAATATACCCAATTTCTCTCCTCTTTTACTATTAGATATATTGCAAAATGAAATGAGAAATAAAAATAAATAAAATGAAAATATTCTTGTGTATTCACGACGCTCAATTCAATATGGTTTTTCTGTCTGTCTGTTTGCATAAAGCTGTATAACCAAAATCGAGATAGGGCGGATATATAGAGCTCTTGCTTTTGACATGTGAGCTACTGTTAAGTTCCTCTACAGCTCGAAATGTCGAATATTGAGTTACTGTTGACTTACTCAATAGATGGAGGAATACACATTTTATGCACACTTTGGGATCTGGTATATCGAAATAACTCTCTAGAAATGTATGAAATAATGTAATGTCCACCCCTCCTGTATATTCTACACTTGTAAGATTAGAAACTATAGATTAAAGACTAACTTACTGTTCACTTCCTCTATTGAGTTAGACTAAAATAATACATCTATTATTATATATTATAATACATATATTATTATATATATTAAAACATATATTATTATTAAAGCTTCTTCGGAGCATGGCAAAACATCATCTTCCAAGAGGCTTTAATAATAATAATATGTGTAATTTTTAGTGTAACTCAATAGACGAAGTGAACAGTAAGTTAGTCTTAATCTATAGTTTCTAATCTTACAAGTGTAGAATATACAGGAGGGGTGGACAGTAGTAAGTTAGTCGTAAATTTAAATTTTAATCAGATAGGACTGCACCACAGGATCGAAAGGAAGTCGGGAAGCTATTTTTTAAATTGATAGTAATAAATAACTTTGAGTTGTTAAAACACAATTCGTATGTTGTTAGGGTTAGAAGTGAACAGAAGTTCATATAGAAAAGTTCATCCAGAATAAATATATTTCACACTTTTCACTTTCTACGAAGTTTTAACAATCATTGCATCTTATGCGTACAATCAGCAGTATGACTTTGGGGAATATGGCGCTAATTTGGCATTTTGTTGGCTCAGACATATATTTTGCATCCTCCTAGTCAAAGCCCTGCAGGGTATAGGAGCAGTGGTAGGCCGTTAGCAAGCGCTGACTGCCGTTGAATTTAACTGAAGAGGTCAGATGCTAAATTTCAATTGCGAGTCTCGCATCCCACAGTGTAATTTTACATTTTCAATTCACAAATACAAGCGCAAATGTTGGCATAGAGGCATTCTCTTTCTCTCTCTCTGTGTCCCTCGTTCTCTCTCTTTCTTTAGTCCTTTTGCAGCAAATGCAAACGCAGTGAACCGCAGGTAACATGAACGCCATTATCAGCTCATCGTCATTAGGCAGGTGTTGGGCGTGAAGGGGCGTTGCATTCGGCTTTTTCCACTGCACACTCTTCTTCTTCTCTGCCAGTTACGTTCAGCCAGAAGCGCCTAGCCCATTAGATTATTGATTTTTGGACTTACCAATTGAATATTTTTACATGTTTTAGTTTTCCCTCTGGTATAAATTAGACGACTGGACTAATTGTAATCTATCGACGCGGATATTCAATGGCAACGTAAAACGAGTCTCTTCACGTGTTTCATTCCTTTAAATTTATTTACATTTGTGCATACTGCAATTCCCTCCGTGACACAGAATGCTTGGCTGTCTAGCTCTTGCTTCATTCTTTTTTCTGTGCTTAGCTGTTGCCCAGAGGCAGAGAGACAAATGCAGAAACCACCGTGTTGTGGCCCCAAGGGCAGGTGTAAGAGCCGCTAGGTCAGCATATTTTGTTATGCTGCGGACCAACAAAACAAAACGCTGGGCCAACCAGTTCGCGTTTCCCTAATGCAAATTGTGTGTCGCATTCGTGGCTTTTTCCTGCAACGTGTTTTTATTTGCTTTGCTTTTGTGTTGCCTGCCCAGTAACCATCGAGGCAGGAGAGCGAGCAGTCCAAGCAGGGTATACCCGTTTTGCAAGGCAGCCAAAGGCACTTGCCTTTCTCATTGGCCAGAGCTCAGCTGCGATTCAGGTCCTTTATTATAATATTAGCTTTAGTTCATATTTGTATACTCAAAATTTAACTTCTTGTTAGGATTGAAAAGATAGTGAATATATTAATAAAATTGCTTTTATTGTTCACACATTTATAATATCGTCTTTTAGTCTGGGAATCATTGGAGTTATTTGAGAATGTTTTTTTCATAGTGCGAAGCTATGGAAAATTGTGCTTGTGTTTCAGGGCAGCTTTCAGAGCTAAAGAAGGAAATATTTTACGAAGCATCTCCTATACACTCTATACTTTTCTATTATCTTTAAATTGATTGCAAGCATCTTAAAGCTTCAGTTCTAAAATAATATCACATGCAACAGTAAATCTATACTCTGCATATTTTCCAAATAGTTTCTTTGTATTTTGGATACATCTTAAAATATTATAAATTGAAGTTAGGTCATTTGGCCAACATGTGATGAGTCACATATTGAATAAAACAGTTAGATAATATCTAAAATTTAACTGAATCCCGCTTCATAGTGCAGAAGTCGTTGAAGACGTTTGGTCAATTGGTTCTCTATGAACTGCAATTACGATTGAATTGCCAGGATTAGTTTGATAATTTAAAATTTGGCTCTGTGAAAGCAAAGATTCGAGTCCTGATAATGCTAGAGACGAGGTGTGTGGTCATTCGACGGCAGGCAAGGCACATTTTCACTTATATACAAGTTTGTTTTAACTATTTTTGCTGAAACTTGTAAGCTTAAGTCCACACATGTGCCTATGTGGGCGTCTGCATGTGTGAGTGCGGTATCTCCTGGTCGAGCACTCCCGACTGAGGCTTTGACTGCTTCTGGATTGACATTGCTGTTTGTCATGCATTTAATTTGTAACGTTTTTGTGAATCTCCCCTAGCACCAATAACAAGTGAAACCAATTTAATCGCGCACTTTCCCTCTCTGTCTCTCTCTCTCTCCCTCTCCCTCTATATCTCTCGCCCTTATCTTGGGTCAGTTCTCATTGCATTTCGGTGACTTTGATTGATACCACAAAATTCGTTAGTGATTCGTTAGAGAGATGCTAATACGACCTTGATTGATTGGCTGAACTTAACCGTGAATCGTAGTAATAGAAAATTCAATAAAAAGATTTGTCCGAACGTGTGGCCTTTAAATATTAAAAAAAACTTAAACATTCAGTTTTGAATAATATTGGTATAAATAACTGAACTGAACTGAACTGCAGAGCTGATGTTCCATTCAGCGACGATTTCTTATCGATAATAAAGAAATTGGATGAGTTATCGACAAAAGCGATAGCCTTGTGCTGGTATATACCATAGGAATATATATTTAAAATGTCAGTTGCTTTTGTGGCTTACGAGATCTCTGCTGACTTATGACTAATGAATGGGGAACATAGATAGCATCTTCAAAGTTATCGTTATCGTTATCGTTATCGGTAAAATGTCAAGTCAGTTGCTTTTGTGGCTTACGAGATTTCTGCTGACTTATGACTTATGAATGGGGAACATAGATAGAATCTTCAAAGTTATCGTTATCGTTATCGGTATCGCTGAGAGTTGAATCTTATTAGTAAATAATAGAAATAGTAGTAAAGGTCGTCTCCCAGAGACCCTAACACATGTCTAGTTGTCAACTAACGTTTGGACACATGAACAAAAGAAGCTAACAACAGAGACTCATCTGTCCTAAACTAGAGCGCATATATGTCTACAACTTAAGGAAACGGGAATACAGCCTTATTTCCTCAACCATCGTTTAAAGGTCGCGACATGAGAAACATTTGAAGCAGCGTTAAATCTAAGTAAGACACGCAATTGCGATAACCTATTGCTGCTTCACAGAGTAAGCGTTTCCAAATTAATTTTTATGGCCGGCTTTTCTTGTTGTAGCTAGACACCTTGTGCGATAAGTAATTACTTCAAGTTGTGCTACTCCATGCCAGCCGTAAATAAATAGGTATGTGGCTGTGGGTGTCTCGGGGCAGGCAAGTGTTACTAATTACGCCTCAGGGTTTCCTGATATATAGCCGGTTAACCCGGGGACCACGACACATGCGACATTAATAATTTAATCGGACGGCGTCGCGACATTTCGCCCGGGTCGTGCAACAATTGCGACGTGCTCGAAGTATTCCTAACAGTAATTATCAAACACAGCTTGCGGGTTGTGTGTGCGCGAAGTAATAAAACATTTATACTTTGGCGCGTGTTTTATAAAATATTCCTAGACAAAATAAGGAAGAGCAATTTGCGACGGACGGAAGGACCTATATTAGAATTGAACAGATCGACTCAGCTCTTCATTCTGATTAAGTATTTAATTACTCCAGTTGATTGATTGATTAAAGGAATTTGTATAAATTAATATATAAATAATTCCTGTCAGTTTTAAAAGTTTCAAATGTCTAGAAAGTTCTGGATATTGAATAGGAATATGGAAAAGAATAGAATATACTTTGCCTAAGGAGATGCATAATATATAGAGGTTAAGAAAACAGGTAGAAAAGGTGTTCTTGATACTTTCGCTTTAGCCATTTACATAAAATTAAAAAAAGGTTTCAGATAACTTCAAAGTTAAGTCAAGTATAGTTAAGGGCCTCCTATACATCAAAGTATCAGCTTGAAATTGATATAAATTGATGCTCTGCATTGTTGAATTTAAGTTTAAGGGGAAGTCTGCAGCTGCGAATAAGTTCAGAATACGCCGGTAGCCCTCTTTTGCCTTTTCAAAGGCTTCAACGTCTGCCCTGCCCTGGCCTACCCACACCAATCTGTATAGTTGCTGCCGCCTTGATGAGTTTGTTAGTTTCAAACATATGTTGCCCCTACAAAGACTCATATCATCACTTAGGACACATACAAGTGTAGGTGAGTATGTGTGCCTGGTGCACCTAGAGCACACAGGGCTGCTTAATGCGCAAAATGGCAAATACTTAGTCAAGGCAAACACGCTGCATCAGGAAAGTTTCTGCGATACCCTGGATAAGACCTGGAAAGATTTTAAACACGTTTAGCACAATCTGAACGCAAGCGGAAAAGAATATATGACTCGAAAATATAACTTTTGTGTCCTTCCATCGCATACATATGTTATGCATAAATGCACTTCCTCAACTTTGTTGAACTCGTTTCCCACACTCTTCCACACAGGGTATATAAAAGCAACTAAGAAATGAGGGCACCAAAATTCAGCTGTTGACGTTAATGTGGCAAGCGCAGTGCAAAAAACGAGATTGCAAAAAAATATGCTCATTACATATCTACATACATTTGTATATGTATATACATTCTCACATATACATACACTAACCAAGTTAGAAAATGGGAAACGGCGCCACTGACTGCATGATACTCGCTCACTGCTCAAAAACAAATAAATAAATTCAAACATTATATATATTAACATGGAGAGAGAGGAAGAGGAAAAGAGGAAACGAGGAAAAGAGGAAAAGAGGAAAAGAGGAAAGAGGAAGAGGAAGAGAGGAAAGAGGAAAGAGAAACGAAAGAGGAAAAGAGGAAAAGAGGAAAAGAGGAAAAGAGGAAAAGATGAAAAGAGGAAAGAGGAAAAGAGGAAAAGAGGAAAAGAGGAAAGAGGAAAAGAGGGAAGAGAGGAAAAGAGGAAAAGAGGAAAAGAGGAAAAGAGGAAAAGAGGAAAAGGAAAAGAAGAAAAGAGAAAAGAGTGAAAGAGGAAAGAGGAAAAGAGGAAAGAGGAAAAGAGGAAAAGAGGAAAAGAGGAAAAGAGGAAAAGAGGAAAAGAGGAAAAGAGGAAAGAGGAAAGAGGAAAAGAGGAAAAGAGGAAAAGAGGAAAAGAGGAAAAGAGGAAAAGAGGAAAAGAGGAAAAGAGGAAAGAGGAAAAGAGGAAAAGAGGAAAGAGGAAAAGAGGAAAAGAGGAAAGAGGAAAAGAGGAGAGGAAAAGAGGGAAAAGAGGAAAAGAGGAAAAGAGGAAAAGAGGAAAAGAGGAAAAGAGGAAAAGAGAAAAGAGGAAAAGAGGAAAAGAGGAAAAAGAGGAAAAGAGGAAAGAGAAGAGGAAAAGAGGAAAGAGGAAAAGAGGAAAAGAGGAAAAGAGGAAAAGAGGAAAAGAGGAAAAGAGGAAAAGAGGAAAAGAGGAAAAGAGGAAAAGAGGAAAAGAGGAAAAGAGGAAAAGAGGAAAAGAGGAAAGAGGAAAAGAGGAAAAGAGGAAAAGAGGAAAAGAGGAAAAGAGGAAAAGAGGAAAAGAGGAAAGAGGAAAAGAGGAAAGAGGAAAAGAGGAAAGAGGAAAAGAGGAAAAGAGGAAAAGAGGAAAAGAGGAAAAGAGGAAAAGAGGAAAAGAGGAAAGAGGAAAAGAGGAAAAGAGGAAAGAGGAAAGAGGAAAAGAGGAAAAGAGGAAAGAGGAAAAGAGGAAAAGAGGAAAAGAGGAAAAGAGGAAAAGAGGAAAAGAGGAAAAGAGGAAAAGAGGAAAAGAGGAAAAGAGGAAAAGAGGAAAAGAGGAAAAGAGGAAAAGAGGAAAAGAGGAAAAGAGGAAAAGAGGAAAAGAGGAAAGAGGAAAAGAGGAAAAGAGGAAAAGAGGAAAAGAGGAAAAGAGGAAAAGAGGAAAGAGGAAAAGAGGAAAAGAGGAAAGAGGAAAAGAGGAAAAGAGGAAAAGAGGAAAAGAGGAAAGAGGAAAAGAGGAAAGAGGAAAGAGGAAAAGAGGAAAAGAGGAAAAGAGGAAAAGAGGAAAAGAGGAAAAGAGGAAAAGAGGAAAAGAGTAAAAGAGGAAAAGAGGAAAAGAGGAAAAGATGAAAATAGTAAAGAGTAAAATATTAAAATATTAAAATATTAAAATATTAAAATATTAAAATATTAAAATATTAAAATATTAAAATATTAAAATATTAAAATATTAAAATATTAAAATATTAAAATATTAAAATATTAAAATATTAAAATATTAAAATATTAAAATATTAAAATATTAAAATATCATACTAATATAATAACATACTAAATACTAAATATCAAACATACTAGCTTCTAAGTCTCTGTTTCCAGTATAGTTAGCCCCCAAGTCACGTCACCATTGAGGATTCCTCGTGGTAAGATGTTGATTAATAATTTGAAATTTGTAGCTTCAAATCCGTTGACTTCTTGCGGACCGTTGGACGAGCATTACAGAGAACCAATACACTTTGTTCGCAGCGTGAACGGGTATGGGAAAGCATACATATGTATATACGTATGCAGATAGAAATTTTTTGGTCGATTTGTGTGAAAATGCTTTGAAGGTCAATTCGCTGGCGAGTCAAGGAATATGCAACACGAGGAAGTGACGTCACAGCCAACTTAGAGCAAAATGGAAATGGCCCGGATAGACAGCTGTGTGGGCCACATCCTTGGGTGCCGCCTCGCAAACGTTAATGCAATTTGTCATGAATTGTATATGTCGGCTTGGCCGTCGTATAATGGCATAGTTAATTGCAGAACTCCTGCTGTCGTCGCCCGCCAAAGAACCCCGTTCACGGCACTCGAATATGAATCTGCGTGCAGACTGAGCATGCGATATATATTACTCTTGCGCCAGGTAGGTGTGTGCAAATGGACATATATATGATGCCAAGAATCTGAATAGAAATATAATCGAGTGTGGCTCCTGAATACCCTGCAGAATTTCCGATAAATATACATATATTGTCATATATATATATATTCGTAATTAATCGAAAATAAATGCCAACAATTAAATACAGAACAAATTATAACAAATTAGGGACTGCTGAAAAATCCATCATACACTTGAAAAGGCATATACCCAAGCTCAGGCAGCTTTGCCTTCGCTGTATTCGTTTTTTGCCAATTTTTTGGCTGGAACTGGGCCAAGTAATTTTATGAATTTATATGAAGCGCCGTCAAATTAAAGTTCTGTGGCTGCATTCATCTTGCCGTTGACTTGCTGCGCATTTCATAGTAATTTTTTTAATATTTTATAATCTTTGTTTTGTCGAACTATGTGATTTTATGGTGAGCTATAAATTTAATAAAATATACTTTGGTATTAGAAAATGTTTCTTTAAAGTCGAAGTCGTCTGAAAAGAATGTCAGCTGACTGATGACTGATCTGGCGATTATTATGAGCAAAGTTTGATCTTCTCTTGTCGCTGCTCTGTCTAAACAATTTTGAGAATCTTCGGAAAGAGAGCCCAGCTAATGTTCCTTTTCTCATAAGTGTTTGCCCTGCTGTTATGTAGCTTTCCTTCTCTAAATACGTGAACTTCGATCTGTGAATTTTCTTTATATGAAGCTTGACACATTGAATACTTTAGAGCATGATGTTCTGTAAAATAGTAGTGTTACACTTCTTGTAATTTTTCCGATCGAAAATTAAAAATATCCCATTTTTTGTTTAGAATATAATGTAAGGAATAAAACTGTAAAAAGCTCCATTTACTTTGGGTCAGAGCTCGTTAGTTTTTCACGATTTTAGAGAGATGCTTTTAAAATCGGAGAATCTTTCATTCTCCAGCCCTGAAGTACACAAGTTCCTATGTTTGGAACCAAAAAACATCTAAGTTTATAAAAAAAAACTTCATATTCATTTCAAAAAGCTTCCAATGTAATGAGTTTATCAATAAATTGTTTTGTCCAACATTTGATGTTCCATCGCACTACTATTTTCTTAAACACAACTATATATAATTCTTTATTTATCCGATTTTTCAAGAGTAATCTGTGAGTAGGAGTAGTTTGGACCATGGCTGGGATTCTATTTAATCTATGTCACCTTTGGTGGTCCAACTGTATAGAGATCAGAACAGCAGCTTAAAGTGTTCACGTAAAGTTTCTTGGCTCTCCGACCGCAGCTTGATTACCCACTGTCAGGGCAGGCAGAGCAACGCTGGGAAGGGCAGGGCAGGGTAGACCGACGTCACGAAAGCAGTTGAGCAGGCTGAGCGCATTGTAATCTTGGTGAGCTTAGAAAAAAGAATGCTGTGCATGTGCAAGTCCACACGGCATTGCACGCTGCCAGCTGTACTTGAAGCTTTGCGCTTTTAATGCACTTCCTGTACACGCGCGTCCTCGTTTATGTGTTGCCGGCGCACAAAAGGTAATGTGAAGCTCGGCGTGCCACAAATGCCGCACAAAAGCAAACAGGCGGCGAGAGACTGCGACTGCGACGGCGACGGCGACGAGTGAGAGTGCTACGCCGGCGAGGTTGCTGCGGGCTCAGCCAGGAAGGTGAGCTCATTTCGTGTCACAGATTCATGTTTATTTAGCGCTTAAAGTGCTGCTCCTCCTTTATCGGCATCTTCGTGTATGCAGTCGAATTTCACATTTCTTGCGAATATTTGGAACGTGCAATATGACTCGAATGCAGGCATTGACTCGAATGACATAAACATCATTTGCGCGCCAGCAATATGTTACTTTAATGCTTTCAAAAGGCAAATGCAAATGCAAATGCAAAAATACCTACCTATCTGCATAAACATTCAGATGGCTTAAGCCAAATCCCAGCACTCTGCGTCCCTACCTAGCCGGCTAGTAACGTAATCTGCTTTATCTATGAGCGTACATTTGTCAAGTGCCAAAAAAATTACGAGCTTAAAGTCAAAAGCCAATTGCAATTTGATATTTGGCAATAATAAATCGCAGCTATTAAGCAGCTAAGTAGAGCAGAGGGTACTCCAGCTGCACAGCCAGCTCAGCTCTAGTTTGATTCCATTTCAGCTTGAATACATTAGACCCTTTGCCATCAGAGCAACGAGCTTAGGTACTCCAAATAGAGTTAGGCAATGCGAGAAGGCCACATTTAACATGGCTAGCAAATGCCTAAACACTTTCTCTATCGAGTCCTACAAAAATCAACACGAAGTAAGTTGAATTTCATTGTTCAGAATAATTATTTTGGACTACAAATTACCTACTTAACTTTATCGCCACTCTATGGAAATATTTTGTTGACTTTTTTTAAATTTAAAAAATTTAGTTGTAATGGCAAATAATATTGAAACTTAGAAAACTTTTTCCTTTATAATATAACAAAACAATTTATAACCTTCTTTTCAGAATTATTTTGGACTACAAATTAACTACGTGGCTTTTCCGCCACTCTATGGAAATTTTTTATTGACTTTTTATAAATTGTGCTTAAAAATAAATTTTGAATGAAATTAGTAATTCAATAAAATTTAGTTTTAATAGCAAATAATATTAAAACTTAGAAAACTTTTTCCTTTATAATATAGCAAAATAATTTATATTCTCTTTTTTCAGAATAATTATTTTGGACTACAAATTAACTACTTGGCTTTTCCGCCACTCTATGGAAATTTTTTATTGACTTTTTTTAAATTTAAAAAATTTAGTTGTAATGGCAAATAATATTAAAACTTAGAAAACTTTTTCCTTTATAATATAACAAAACAATTTATAACCTTCTTTTCAGAATTATTTTGGACTACAAATTAACTACGTGGCTTTTCCGCCACTCTATGGAAATTTTTTATTGACTTTTTATAAATTGTGCTTAAAAATAAATTTTTAATGAAATTAGTAATTCAATAAAATTTCGTTTTAATAGCAAATAATATTAAAACTTAGAAAACTTTTTCCTTTATAATATAGCAAAACAATTTATAACCTTCTTTTCAGAATTATTTTGGACTACAAATTAACTACTTGGCTTTTCCGCCACTCTATGGAAATATTTTATGGACTTTTTATAAATTGTGTTAAAAAAATAAATTTATAATGAAATTAGTAATTCAATAAAATTTAGTTTTAATGGCAAATAATATTAAACAAAAAATAAAAATAAATAATATTAGAAAACTTTTTCCAAGAACAAATTGTAGAAATTACTTAATTGAGTTGTGCTTTGAAGCCAAATGGTTTGTGGATTTCAAAATTGATATTGCCAGAACAATATAGCATATAGTTTTATCTGTAGACAAGAGTGACCAACACTGATCAACAGTGATTGTGTGATTCTCTACCAAGAAGTATTATTGATTGATATTATTGATTATAATTGACTGATCAAAGCTTTCTCTGTAGCTCAGCTGGGGGAATTCCTAAATCTCGAAGATTAGGTTTTTGCTCTTGTGAAATGGTTATTTCCCATATTCACTCTGTTCTTGGGTAACAGACATGATGAAAACACTAATCAAAGATTGTAGCCAATTAAAGGGCCCTTGCTCATCTTCCGAGCGACGAGCCATTTACTACGGATATATATGTGTGCATAGGTGATAATTGTTTCATAGCCAATGCCAATTTGTGCACCATAATTTTCCATTAATTAATTTGGCACAAAGTGGAAACTTCTTCTCGCCTAGTTGAGAGTCGACGAGCTGCAGGAAGACTTCTGGTGGGGCTGGCCGGTTGGCTGCAAACAATTGGACGACTTGTCTTGAACTTGGCTCGTTGTCGAAAAGTTTCCATTGTTAATCAAGTTTGCTTTAGGGGCAAGACTTTCACGCAAATTAACATTCGCATAACTGACCCGCCAATAAGCCAAGTTACCAACGCTGCCGCCACTTGGGTCGGTCGGGCCTGGGCCTGGGCCTGGGCCATTTCGGAAATAATTAATATTTTTTTGTGAAAGGAAAAGTTTCGGCCATGCGAAATGCAAGCTCAGCATCTGCGCGACCAGCATTTGGCTAAAATCAAAACTGCGAAGGAAAAGAAATGCCCTGAACTTACCACCGAGTCGGAGTCAACCGCAAATGTGTATGTCAAGCGGGTTGGCTGCTGCTGCTGCTGCTGCTGCTGCTGCTGGTAAATCAATAGAGCAAGAGACCACGACACACTCTCACTCTGTGAATATTGACATGTACGTGTACATCTAGTCGGATGCACAGCAGTGCAAGCGCCACAGGGTAAATTTCCTGCCCTACCAAATAGGCACGAAACGTCTCAAAAAAACTCAAACGAAAGCTAAATGTCAGCCCACGCTGCGGCGCACAAATTGCATTTTGTATTTACAAATGCACGTGGAAGTAACAAAGAAAGGCGGTCCCGAAAGAGCGCCTTTACACGTATTCAAAACTTGATATATATTGTATATATATACCTATATATATGTGTGCCACATGGGGAGTAAATGGGGCCAAGTGTAACTTACCATTTCAGTGTTAGTGTTTGCTGCTGAACAGGAACCTTGGGACGTACGAGCCACATTTCTGACTGTGTGTGTGGGGGCCCGGGCGAAGGACAACACACAGTGCAAAGCCAGAGGGTGAAGAGGGGGCAGAGGCAGCGGGGCAGGGGTAGGGGAGGCTGTCTGTCATTGACGTAAAACTCGGCATGAGCAACATTATTTTGTTACCGACTCAGCTTAAGGACATGAAAACACATGTTGTTCAACACATTGAAGTAAAGCGCAAAAATGTTTCGTTCTTTAAGGGCAAGACTCACATAAATATTTAATACAGATGACTTGACACCCGCACACATGCGGACAGTGTGTGTGTGTGTGTGCTTAACGTCTCAATTGCAGCAGCGCTCACTGGGGGAATTAAATGTTGCCGCAAAAAGGGTAATCCACAGCAGTCAGCTGCCAGCAGCCGGCACCCTCATGCAACATGCCACAGACCGCATGTTTGAGTCAGACAAGTGTTTCGGATAAATAAATAATATCAACTGACTTATAATAGCATCCTTTGATATGCAAGCAAGACGCACCCAACCAACATTGCCTACTACTGCGTGTAGCATGCTCCATCGCACTCTGCGCGCTGAAAGCCTTTATGAAATTCGTACGATTTTATTTGCAACACTTATTCAATGCACACAGCTGGAAGAGTATTGAACATCCATTTGCTTTTAATATTCAGTTACTGCGATTGCCAAACTCCTCAAGCTTGCCTCAGCGCTGCGAACTAGGTGCTGCGCAATGCAGCATGCAACATTAACAAAGAAACATCAAATAAATATTTGATTAATTTATAAAAAGTAGTCGAATGCCCACTGCACAATACTCGGCTTTGGTTAAGCTTAGTCGAAAATCAATATTTTCGAATTTGCCACGTCATAGCTAGCGCACCTTAGAGCTCATAGCTCATACTTGAAGGATCTACCTGAAAAAATTGTGATTTAACTGAGGAACACATTGGACTTGCAACGCGCTCAGCAAGCGTGAATAGAATATTTTTGATCAATCTCAATAATTTGTTAGAAATCAATAGAACAAGTCAACAGTAACCCGCCTACATACAGACGAATTTACTGTTATTCTAGATTTAAAGTCCTTCAGTGACTGGTCCCATAGTGAAAGAGTATACGAATCGCAGGATTCGAATTATCTACTCCAGGCCATAAATGTGCTGTAATTTTATTATTCATAATAGAAATTCCAGACTTCTCCTGATGCATGCATCTGCTAAGTGCTTGGCAGGGTATTTGATCTTCGGGGAGGCAAGATAATTCTTTTACTGTGCTTTACAGTTAAACTGCCAACGGAATATTAAATACTAAATCACACTAAAATGTGAACGTGCGAAGCTGTCGAAACTTGTAAAACAGTTCAAAAACATCTTAAAAGTGTGAAAGCCAGCTCCATCTGTCTCTAATCTCTTTTAATGACAGGCTCATGAAATGGAATATTTGAGCGGGGTTTACTTTTTCAATAAATGGTAAGGCAGCAGCTCTTCTTTATGTATATTTTTAATTTGAATTCTCAATTCAATACAATTTATTACCTCTTTTGTGACATTGCTTTTTCTAATATTTCATAAAAATTGTTATTTTGGGAAGGGCAATTCTGTACTCCAAGGCAATAATAAATGCTACATAAATAATAAATTCTCGTGGATATATGATAAGTACCTGGTGAAACGGAAAAACAGTATTAACTGCAGTTTTAACATATATATTAACATATAATATAAAATGCTGCATTTGATTGAGGATTTGTTTTAACTTTATTATATTTAATAGACTATTGGAAGTATGCTCGTTTATCAACGCCTGATCGAAATAATATATATAGCAAATTGAGACATTCATAGCGTTTCATTTCCACCTTTTATATATATATATATATATATATATATATATATATATATATATATATATATTTAAATATAATTAAAAATATATATTTTATTTACTTCATCTATTAATGTACATAATATCTAAGTAAACAGATCCTGAATATACTTAAGTGATTATCAAATTGTTATTATTTTTATCTTGAAGACGACTTAAGCTAGCAACAATAAATAAATACATAATGAATATAACTTGCATATTTTCTTCCAAGACTTGAGACTTTTTCCATTACATTTATACAATTAGAGCAAAACATATTTAATAACTGTATGAATACAAGAAGCATGACATAAAAGGCATTTCTGAGCAAGTATCTCATTTTCGGACACTCCCGACTAGAACACTCTAACTATAACTACATAACTGAAGGTATATAAAAATAATACTTGTTTAATGCAAAGTGAGAGCTTGAAACTGAATTAACATTGCAATAGTTTACTGAGGCAACTTCATATAACCATTTATACAGTTTTTCGGTACGCTTTAGAAGTTCGTACATGGGATCGAAAAGAAGGACGATAAGGGAAGAGAGAGTGGAGTGGCGGAGAGATGTAGGAGAGGGAATGGAAAGGAGGGGCGAGGGAAAGGAGGGAGGGAGTAGGAGAAAGAAAGAAAGAAGAAAGAAAGAAAAAAAGGACAGAGGGAACGGAGGGATGGATGAGGGAGGAGGAGAGGGAAGGAGGGAGGAGGGCGGAGGGGGAGTGAGGTAGGGAGGAGGGAGGAGGGAGGAGGGAGGAGGGAGGAGTGAGGGAGGGAGGAGGGAGAAGGGGGGAGGAGGGAGGAGGGAGAGGGAGAGGGAGGAGGAGGAGGTGAGAGGGAGGAAGGGAGGATGGATAGGGAGGAGGGGAGGAGGAGGAGGGAGGAGGGAGGAGGGAAGGAGGGAGGAGGGATAGGGAGGAGGGAGGAGGGAGGAGGGAGGAGGGAGGAGGAGGAGGGAGGAGGGAGGAGGAGGAGGAGGAGGGAGGAGGGAGGAGGGAGGAGGGAGGAGGGAGGAGGGAGGAGGGAGGAGGGAGGAGGGAGGAGGGAGGAGGAGGAGGGAGGAGGGAGGAGGGAGGAGGGAGGAGGGAGGAGGGAGGAGGGAGGAGGGAGGAGGGAGGAGGGAGGAGGGAGGAGGGAGGAGGGAGGAGGGAGGAGGGAGGAGGAGGAGGGAGGAGGGAGGAGGAGGAGGGAGGAGGGAGGAGGGAGGAGGGAGGAGGGAGGAGGGAGGAGGAGGAGGGAGGAGGGAGGAGGGAGGAGGGAGGAGGGAGGAGGGAGGAGGGAGGAGGGAGGAGGGAGGAGGGAGGAGGGAGGAGGGAGGAGGAGGGAGGAGGGAGGAGGGAGGAGGGAGGAGGGAGGAGGGAGGAGGGAGGAGGGAGGAGGGAGGAGGGAGGAGGGAGGAGGGAGGAGGGAGGAGGGAGGAGGGAGGAGGGAGGAGGGAGGAGGGAGGGAGGAGGGAGGAGGGAGGAGGGAGGAGGGAGGAGGGAGGAGGGAGGAGGGAGGAGGGAGGAGGGAGGAGGGAGGAGGGAGGAGGGAGGAGGGAGGAGGAGGAGGGAGGAGGGAGGAGGGAGGAGGGAGGAGGGAGGAGGGAGGAGGGAGGAGGGAGGAGGGAGGAGGGAGGAGGGAGGAGGGAGGAGGGAGGAGGGAGGAGGGAGGAGGGAGGAGGGAGGAGGGAGGAGGGAGGAGGGAGGAGGGAGGAGGGAGGAGGAGGAGGAGGAGGAGAGGGAGGAGGGAGGAGGGAGGAGGGAGGAGGGAGGAGGGAGGAGGGAGGAGGGAGGAGGGAGGAGGGAGGAGGAGGAGGGAGGAGGGAGGAGGGAGGAGGGAGGAGGGAGGAGGGAGGAGGGAGGAGGGAGGAGGGAGGAGGGAGGAGGGAGGAGGGAGGAGGGAGGAGGGAGGAGGGAGGAGGGAGGAGGGAGGAGGAGGGAGGAGGGAGGAGGGAGGAGGGAGGAGGGAGGAGGGAGGAGGGAGGAGGGAGGAGGGAGGAGGGAGGAGGGAGGAGGGAGGAGGGAGGAGGGAGGAGGGAGGAGGAGGAGGAGGAGGGAGGAGGGAGGAGGGAGGAGGGAGGAGGGAGGAGGGAGGAGGGAGGAGGGAGGAGGGAGGAGGGAGGAGGGAGGAGGGAGGAGGGAGGAGGGAGGAGGGAGGAGGGAGGAGGGAGGAGGGAGGAGGGAGGAGGGAGGAGGGAGGAGGGAGGAGGGAGGAGGGAGGAGGGAGGAGGGAGGAGGGAGGAGGGAGGAGGGAGGAGGGAGGAGGGAGGAGGGAGGAGGGAGGAGGGAGGAGGGAGGAGGGAGGAGGGAGGAGGGAGGAGGGAGGAGGGAGGAGGGAGAGGGAGGAGGAGGAGGGAGGAGGAGGAGGAGGGAGGAGGGAGGAGGGAGGAGGGAGGAGGGAGGAGGGAGGAGGGAGGAGGGAGGAGGAGGAGGGAGGAGGGAGGAGGGAGGAGGGAGGAGGGAGGAGGGAGGAGGGAGGAGGGAGGAGGGAGGAGGGAGGAGGGAGGAGGGAGGAGGTGAGGAGGGAGGAGGGAGGAGGAGGAGGGAGGGAGAGGGAGGAGGGAGGAGGGAGGAGGGAGGAGGAGGAGGGAGGAGGGAGGAGGGAGGAGGGAGGAGGGAGTAGGGAGGAGGGAGGAGGGAGGAGGGAGGAGGGAGGAGGGAGGAGGGAGGAGGAGGAGGAGGAGGGATTAGGGGAGGGGAGGGAGGAGGGAGGAGGGAGGAGGGAGGAGGGAGAGGAGGAGGGAGGAGGGAGGAGGGAGGAGGGAGGGGATGTAGGAGGGAGGATTAGTTATTATTAGTATTAGGAGGGATATTTAGGAGGGAGGATTGAGGAGTTATTGAGTGAGTTATTAGATTTGGATTATTATTAGGAGGGAGGAGGTGATTTATAGGGAGGAGGTATGAGGGAGGATGATTAGGTATTATGTATTATTTATTATTTATGATTTATTATTTATTATTTATTATTTATTATTTATTATTATTATTATTATTTATTATTATTATGTATTATTTATTATTTATTATTTATTATTTATTATTTATTATTTATTATTTATTATTTATCATTTATTAAATATTATTTTATTAAATATTTGTATATCTATAAATTGATATTTGTGGATATTTGTATACTTATCGTCTACATTTAAATAGAATAAAGAGATTATTTGAGTGGGTTTTGTTTGCAATACTTTTCTATTTATATTTGTGTATTCATAACTGAAATAAGTTGGAGCTATGTGGACGTTCCTTTGTCCTGGCAATATTTGCCTGAGGCCGCAGAGCGGAATTTACGAATCACTAGTGCCGTAGCAAGAAATTCGGAGCCAGCCAGACAAATATGTCCAGCGAAATGCTCTGGTCGCATATTTAATTCGTTCCCATTAGCAATGGGATAGCAAAATTTGGAAAATATTTGCACTAGCCCCATGTCAAAGGCAGGCGCATAGAAATGCGAGCTCGGCCAAAGAATGTGCCGTAGACAAATTGCTCGAATTGAACGACGCAAAGGCAAACAATGCTGTGAGCTGTGTGCTCTGAGCTGTGAGGCTCGCTTTGAGACTTCACTGGCGGCTTTCATCCTTATCTGCCTTCAGAGTTTGAGTTGGCTTGACAAAAAGCAGCCGTGCCACATGGCTGTTTCACAAATTCCCCAAAAGGCCTCACACAGTCATTGACTCGAACTCTCCCGAGGGCCTTTTACGTGGCGCACGGCTAATATTAACAAATAATTCCGTTGTATGTACCTGAGCTGAGTCTGCACTTTTTGCTGCCAATTAAATGCCAGTTTCAGCTTGCCAAAACTCGGAAGCCTGCAATGAGCCCAGCCAGCCCAATTAAAGGCCAGGATCCGAGTTTGTCCTGCAGCAAGCGCTGACAATTGGAACTAAACTGAAACAGTGGCAACAGCGATGACTGTTGCTACCGAAACTCTCTCCGGATACCTAATTATAGTTACCTGAAAATGGCTAATTCGGTCTTCTCCTATTTTTAGCCAACGATTCGAATAGCTGGTGCAGTCCTTTGCGTGTCATATTCCGAGCTTTGCTAAGGCAACACACATGTTAATTATGTGCCCGGTTTTAATTAGCCCGTGTAACATTTGCAAACCGAAATCGCACAGCAAGTTCAGTTGCAAAATATTTAATTACCTCGGTCTCTGATATTAGATTGACAATTAAGCCAAATCGTAGCTATTTCCCTTGCGCTGACAATAGTATTTAGTTTAAAAAACATTAGTGCTGGGCTTCCAAATCAAGCTCAGCATTTGTATATTCAAGCTTGACAGATTTGCTTTGGGTCTTAAAACTCGTTATCTCTCATAAGAGAATTGTGCACAACTTGCTGAGAAAGTCGGCTATGCCCGACCAGAAGTGGATGTAATAAAGTTTTCACTGTGTAGTTTTGTTAGTTTGCAGTTTGAGTATCAAGTGTTGCGCCTCTGATAGTTTATTGAGTCTGCCCTTCATGTTAGCCAAAAAAGCAGAGACTCCGCTTATTCAGCATCTTCAAACTTTATTGGCCTTCCTTCGCTGGTGTCGGATCCAGCACTTGCATGCTTTTATTGAAAATATATTATAGTACTTACATTATCTATCTATATATATTTCTTATACGTTTCGCGTTGAAATTGCTGTCCATCAGCTGCACTTTTCGTCAAATAAAAGCCGAAAACTGTTTGACAATTGCAATATTTTCCATATATGTTAAGCTAACTGCTCTATAGGAAGTTACATTGCTAACACTTAAGTAAGATTACATGCTCTGAATGGGATGGAGTCGCTATGTTAGTATATATATTTAAAACTAAAGGTAGCTGCAACTGCACTACTTTTCCCTCGCTAAAATAAGGAGAACAGCCGAAAGAGAGGGATAAGAGAGAGAGAGAGATGGGAAGACGTTGGTCCCTTGATTAGTTGGTTCAAAAGACGATATATTGTTGAAGAAGAAAATTTGAAAATATGATAAGGATTGTTATATTAAGTTGCATATATAATATAAATATATAATATATAATATAAATATATATATTTTAAATATAAATTTTTAGTGCTCTTAAAGAACCTCAAATACAAAGCCAAAGACGTCATGGGGTCAGCCTACTGCAAGTCTTCGACACAGTTTAGGCACACACTTATATATATATAGCAATATAATACTATTTAAGCTATAATTATGTATTAATACTAATTTCCTTAACAAATTGGTGAATAACTTGTGGCCACATTTAAATTTTATCTGAAATTGTAAACTGTTCGTGCGAGCCTAAGAGCATTAGGACATGTTTTTATAACTGTAAAATGTAGAATTACATATTTGTATATGTGTATTGCAGTACATGACACAAGCACACACACGTACATATGTATAGATAAATGTATGTATGTATGAATATTATCTGAGTATCTAATATAACAGCTCAAATAAGAGTGATAAATGGCCAAAACGTGACCTGGCATTTGTAAGGGCTGTTTGCCCACTTTGGATGTATTCAGCTCAACGGCAGCTGGGTCTTTACTTTAAACTTTGTCAGGCTAGAAAGAGGCAGACACACAGCGAGAGAAAGACGACTCCAATTGAGAGCATGTGAGTGTCTGTCAACGTATCAAGGCTGACAGCGTTTTAAAACTTGATATACTGCAGCATAGGATCTTTGCTTTAATATTTAAATGAATACCTTTAAATTACTAATCGCATAGCACAAATCATTAGCTTCTTGCTTAGGGGCAAAATACATCCATGTTGAGCCTGGCTAAACAACTTAGACCATAGTAAATAGCCTTACGTAATTTGTAGAAAGTTAATATTCATTTTAAATAAAAAGAGTTTCCAGTTACACAAGGCACAGTTAGGTGTCGATAGTGAGAGAACAGACATAAAATCTTTCAAAACTCATTATATATTGTAGGATATTGTAGTAGCTATTCGAAACATGACTTGTCTTGTCTTATTGACATCAATGAAACTTGCTCTCATGGGAGCGAGTGGCAGCACAGAACCGGGAAGAACTATTCAAATTTTCATAAATGCATCGATGATTTGGTGTATTCGCAAATGCTTTCTATGCCAAATACATATTTATCTATCTCCTAATCTATCACATTGTCAAAGCGCACGCCATGTCCTGGCGGGCTTTTGTGGCAGCTGCATAATGCGCCGCACACGCTGCTCTCCTTTGAGCTTGAGTGTTCGCTGGCATCTTCATTGATCACGTATTCGATGGCAGTGTGACTTTAGCCCTATGTGATTTATGCATACTCTATACAAATGTCTAGTCTTATGTGGTAATAAAGGCAGATCGGGCAAGTTATCTTATTAAAAGAGTTTCTTAACGCTATACATAAAAGATGTGTGCCTAAACTTTTTACTTTAATTTAATCAAAATATTTGGTTTCTGGTATCTTTGATGAGTTTAGTCATTGACATTGTTAAAGAAAGATTATATTTATATTATATTATTATCAATATCATCATATCATCATTACCAGAGATTGAATGAGTAAGTCAGCAAAATTGGAATTTAGTTATAATTGTTGCCTGCGCATGTCATTGTGGCATATGGTACAGGTAACTCCTAGGCGAGCATACCCTACTTCACTTTCATTCCAAAAAATTGACTAGAAACAAAATTAGTGTAGTTCTTTGCCTTCCATTTCAAAAAATACATTAAGTAATATTAGTTTGCCGCATATATAATATTGAGGTGAGGTCAGAAAATCTAAAGCTCAAATATTTTTTGAATGGTATAAATAAGCTTTGAAACCGCTCACGAAACTGACAAATAAATATAGAAAATTAAAAAATATTAGAAATTAAATAAATGATGATAAATGAAAAAACAAATTTTCCATAAACTATTTTTGACATAAATTTAGATTTAGTATTTGAAATCAAACAAATGATTCATCGTACTATAAAGTTTGATGCATACTGTGGAAAGCTTAACAGTTGAAGAAGCACTTTTGGCAGCTAAGCTTGCTATAAAAGTAACGGACGCGCAGTTGGTTTGAGAGTAACTGTACAAAGCTAAAAGTCAAACACATTCCGAATTCATTTGTAATATGCATTTTATTTACACAGTATTTTCACTACATATATGACATATATATATAAATGTATATGTATTTGGAGTTTTTACATAATCGAACGTTAAATGTTCGATGTTTCCGTTAAAATAGAAAATCTAACTAAATTCTAAAGACTAACAATCGAGCATTCTTAGGGACAGGCAGTGCCATTTGTTGTGTCCGCCTGACCTAGCTGACTAAGGCAAAAACTTTGGTCAACTTACGAACTTGGCAAGTTGGCAAAATTTTCATTTTCAGTGCAGCTTTTCGTCAAAACTTCTGCTGAATGATGGCGCCAAAAATAATGAAAAGGCATCGATTGATTTCAGAGCAAACTATTTGCGTCGAACAAACTACGAGCCGAATGCGAATCGAGTGCCTCCCACAGCTGTCGCAGCTGTCTCAACTGTCTCTGCTGGCTCAGCTAGCGACAGCTTACGGTGATTCAGGGGCGCCATATAGTAAATTGTCCAGCTTTAATTTGTTTATCTTGTCGGCAGTGGGTGCCCCGTGACCGGGCCGTCCCCAAAACGTTTCGAATGTGTCGAAATGCTGATTGCACAAGTCTCGGTCTCTCTGCCTCGAGACGCTGACCGAGCGCCGTTTCTGTGAAATTTGCACATTCAAATCGTGCAGATAGCGCATATCGGCGGCCGTTTGTATCCTGCACGGATGCCCCGGTTGTGGGTCGATCAAAGTTGATATTACATTGTTGATTGTTGGTTGTTGTATCGATAGATCAGTTGTTTGTTTTCAAAGTAATCATTTCGGTTTGGGTTTCGGTTTGGGTTTCGGTTTTGCAAACGTTTTTGCACGGGGATACATAGAAGATTTGCATTATCATTTGGATATTTGTGGTTGGTTGTTCAGTTAGTTTTGGTGAGTTTGGGTTTGCTCTTTTGGTTGCTATACTTTCACTTGTATTACAATTGATATTTTCTTGCTGGATGAGCCAAAAGAAGTGATAGAGAAACCATTATAAACACAAAGATGACGCAATCATTTGCAAATTACATTCAGCTCAGCTCAGCTCAGCTTAGCCCAGCTCAGCTCAGCTCAGCTCAGCTCAAATTTGATATTTTCGCAGAGCAAGCAAATGAGTAAACGGAAATGTTAATGCAAACGGAAACAGATGATGCAGGTGCAAACACAGAGATCGAATCGGGAAATCATGAAAATGATATACGAGACAGCTACATGGGCAAACACAAAGACAACAAAGATACACAGATACAACAGTTTGGACCAGGACCAGGACTAACGTATGTGCAGGGTGAGACGCTTGAGGCAACAGGCTGGTGCTCGAGGCGGGGCTTTGTCACAGTTGCAACTGCAGCACTGCAGCTTGCAGTTGAGATTCTTGGAATGACGCTTGATGTGACTAATGTTTTTGATGATGTTACTGATGTTCTGCTCTTTGTTGGACTTTGTCTTGTGCTTGGGTGGTGCGTACCTATCATGCGAGGGCGTCCTCTTGGTCACATCCGTGCTGGAGAGGCTGATGGGTCGGTGCAGTCCGCGCCTGCGCGCCAGCAATGGCACCAGCTCAACGCCCCCTCCGCCGTTGTCCATGTTGCCATCCGGCGTAGCTATCGAGGTGCTGTTGCCGGTGCTGCCCGCGCAGAGACCGCGAGGCAGCTGGGGGCAGAGCTTGAGGGGCTTGCACTCCTTGGGCGGGGATCGCAGGCCACACGCAGGCGGCGCTGGTGTCTTTCTGGATGGTTTTAGAGGACTATTGGAGCCGTTCATGGCGGGACAGGTGCAGGTGCATAGCTCGCAACAGCGCTGCGGCTTAGGTGGCTTGTTAACTCTCGATTTGCGGAACGTGTTCTTCTCAGCGGGGGTCACCGGATTGTCCTGGTCCAGCTCCTTAAGCATTTCTTTGTTTGTCCAGCCCTGCAATCAAAATGATCTCAATCCAATAAACTCTGCTCACTTGTCATGGATCTCACCAGCGACTTCATAAAAGTGTTGCCTACTTGTTTGGGACTGCGCCACGGCTTGCCACCCGGGCCGGCCTTGCCCCACGGCTCTTTGCAGGGCTGAAATTGGGCAATGGGAAATGGGATTAATAGGACCGCGTAAGCGTGGATAGTAGCTGCCGCTCACCGGCTTTTCCAGCTTCGCCTGCAACTTCTTCTTCTGGTTCGCCAGCTTCTCCTGGAGCGGGTGCTCGCTCTCACTGTTGACCACAATCTTGTCGAGCATCGACTTGCCCTTGCAGGGCGGCGAGGGCCTGTAGCGCAGCTCAATGTCCACGTGCCCTTTATTGCGAAATGACATTGAGGGATGCTCTTTCAGTTCGATGTGAACACTCTCACCGTTGGCATTGTGGCCCAGGCTGGCGCCAGGCTTGAGCGGATGCTCCCGCTCACAGATGGTCACAGTACTACTCCGAGGGCCGCTCTCTTGCAGATGATGAATTGAATGGGCGTGAGTAAGGCGGCTGCCCGCCACAGGCGGCGGCGGATGGTGGTGATGATGATGATGATAGGCGGCCAATGGATTTTTGTGGCACTTTTTCTGCATGGTGAAGTAGTCATTGTAGCGACAAGGCTGCAGCGAGTTGATGCGATGGGCGGTCGTCTGAGGCATAGAAATGGTACGCATTATATAAGCACGGGCCGCGCCGCAGCACACAACTTACAACTGTGGGCGTCGAGTGCAGTCCGACTGCGGTAATGTCCTTACGTCGCACCTCCACATTGGGCGCCCCGCCACCTGGCCTGCCCCACGGGCAGTGCTGCAGAAACAAATCGTAGTACTGCGAAAAACACAGAGATGTTGATAACAGTCATACGTATTGTGTGTCCATTTATGGCTTTATGACTTTATCGATTTGCTCGCAGCCTATATTCGGCGCGGCACGGAACCTGGCTCGTTCTATCCCTGCCTCCATCCTTCCGCTTGTTTACGGAAATTGACAATGCCCAAGCTCCCACCTTTGTTTGTAGGTTGTTGTTATAGTTGCAAGGTGGTGCGGTTTGCTTTTCATTCACCCATTTTTATTTGCCAACTGAAATTCCGCTGGATTTAAGTCACATTCACAGTCAGAAGCACGCGAACTGATGCCAGTTTAGCTCAGTGACCGACAATGTTGCTTCTGCCTCACTGCTTGCCTTGATTACTTACGTATTGGCAAAGTCAAACTTGTCAAATGGTTTGTTGAACCAAATTCTGGCTAAGTTATTACATTTGCTTGTCGCAGGTCTTTGAACTCGACTTCAGCGTGGGTGCAAAAACTTATTTTTTGTGAAGATTCCATGCCAAACAAATTTGATAACATTTGAGAAAAGTAAGCTATAACCAGACCCAACTTATCCAATTGCTGTTAGTTTGCTTAATCTACACGGGTATGTTGGTTTTGTCCAATGTCCGTTCGTCCGTCCATCCGTTCGTTCGTCCGACCGACCAGCAGGTCCGTCCGTATGAACGGAAAACTGTTTCTGCTAGAGAAACTAGAGGCTTTTGGAATATATATGCCATAGTTGTGGAATCATAAAGGTATGTATCCAAAACGTATGTATTCACGCCCACTGGGGCGTGTTGTTAAGTAAAGAATCTTATCTTGTCTACTATCACCGAGATGCCGGCTGAGTGTCTTTTAGCTTAAATATGAGCAAAGAGATATACTCTAACCAGAAAAAATAGATATTTAAATTTATATAACTATTTCAATGTAATTTGCTGTTAGTCAAAAAAAAGTTTACTAAGTAAGTCTGCTTTGAGGTAAGACTAACCACGTCAATGGTCCTTCCATTTATCTATTGCCTTGAATACAATTTTAAACTTTTTAGAACTAATAAATAATACTTACACTAATAGCAGATCAAACTGTTTATGGGTTAGGTCTAATAGATCCGCGCTGATATTTTAAATTGAGTTTCTTCTATTGCCTAAAAGGATTTTGTTTGTTTTGATTTGCTTCTCAGATAAGGTTTTCTGGTTGCACATCCAAGATGTTGAGGGTCTCGAACATATTTGATTGTTCTAATTTATAATATATGAAGCTTGCACATGAATCTCTAACACGTTATTTAGAGTGCAAATCTATGTGTTCGCGTGAGGCTGAGGGAACAGATATAAATATCGCAGATTCCATATTTATCTGCACTTGCCTAACTTTGTTATATCTTGCTTGAACTCGTTCTATATTAATTTTATTTTATTTTATTGTTGTGGGCAGCTCGGACTGTTTTATAATAGAATTTAAATTTAGGATACACAATAAGTAATTGTTCGGAGTACAACTTTCTCGATTGCCAAACACGAAAATGTCTTTTGCCTAGGACTCTCTGAGTCAGACACTAACAAATTGTTTACTTGCCTCTCAGCTCTGAGCCAATTTTTTTAAGTCAATCAGCTGCCGAATAATAGTATTTAAAATGAGGCAACCATAGATGCTTTTAATAATGAATAATAAATAAATAAATTCCCCTAAAGCTGCTTGGAAGTTGTAGTTGTAATTTAAAGAAAACAATATTCGTAAAAATAATAATAAATAAATGAAAATGTTTTCTTCAACTGTTAAGGAATATTAATTACAAAATATAGACATTGTGTTATTATCAGAGTAGAGTTTCAATTTTTGATCATTTTTTAAACAATACTAATTTACTAAATTAACTTGTAAATGATTATTAAGAATGGTAGCAGTTGGGCTTAAGCTCCAAAGCTGAGGAAGGCACTGCCTTTGTTTCGAATAACTCACATAAATTTATTTTGCTAAAATATTTGAGGAGGTCAAAGTTCAATTGTCAAACTTGAAAGCTTATTGCTCTAAAACTGTTGTTTTGAGATTTGCCACGCCTCTTACAGGCGCCTACAAATCCACAGGAGGTATATATAGCTTATTCCTATTAAGGCTTAGATTGCACTAAAGCATTCGATATGGATTCAGTTGATTCATATTAAGCTTACTTTTACAGAGTAAATAATGTCATTGTTTTCAGTGTGAATCATAATGTTAAGGAAATCTAATTCTGCAATAATTGAGTTTAGGTATTTACCTCCTGCTTATCCTTTTCCTTGCGGGCACTTTCCTCTGCCTTGCGACGACGCCACATTCGTAGACTCTCCTCGGCATTCTTGCGTTCGACCAGGCCGCTTCTTGTCGTCGCACCACATCAGCGGATGTTGAATGTGGTCGTGGCAGAAGGTGCCCATCTCATCGCTAGTTGTCATCCTGGGGAGCAGCTGGGAAGCGGAAGTATCGCCTCGTTCGGCAAATGACGCGCTACTGAAACAGTGCCGTGGAAAAACCCAAACCTTCGACATCCAAGTCGAGTTGGCCGTCGCCTGGGCCGCGCTGATCCGTGCCAGGCACGGCTATTGGGCTCACCTTTCGGCCTGCCCAACCACTCTGGTTGTCTAGGCAGCGTCGCTAGCCAGCTAGTTATTTATAGTCTAGGTTAGGGCGGTGCACAGACTGCACGTGAGCGCGCGCTGCGCGTATGTCCTTGAAGTTGTTGTTAAGTCAGGCCAGGATTGCATTTCATTTGCGTAACTCGTTCGCCATTTAAATATTTTTGCAGTTAGGCAAACCGCCGCTGTTTGCTCTCCGCCAGCGGCTCGAGTGGTTTCTGGGCGAGGGCTTGGATATAAAATAAATTTATTTTATTGTAAACTATGCGAGCTGTGGCTTTTTGTTCAACGGCTCAACTATGGCCCAGTTGCCCCAATTTACCCAGATTCGTGCGGTTTTTGTATTTAAATAGAAAGTTGCCAAAACTATCAATATTGGCTTACGAGCTTGGAGCGTTGCAATATGCGTGCGGCCCTTTATAGTTAACGTTAACCCAATTAAGGAGCCTCGGCTAACTTGTTGATGTTTGCCAAGCCGAGCCCAGCTGTGTGCCCCGTCTGTCCTCATGTCAGCTAAACATGAATTTCCGTCCCTGAAGCCAATGTGAGCCATAGCGAGAGCCTTCCAGCTGGGTTGGTAATTAGCAGTGAGACGCTGTAGAGGTTGTTTTTATTAATTTGATTTATTCTTTGATTGACTATCGACTCGTCTGCTTAACAAAATTGCATTTTATTCAACTATTGAAATATACAAATTCCGTAATATAATTATCATTATCAAAACATTGTCAACAATATTTGCACATTTATTCTGACCAATTACCCGAGCACCAAACTGTTTTATCAACTATGCAAATGTAGTCTATCTCTAGTGAAATGGGGTTCGCTTAACACGGCTGTAAAGGTGCCTTTGGCTTAACGAGACTACTTCGAAAACCGAAACGGGGATTGAAATTAGTTTATAAATTAGAAAAGTTCTTAAATAAATTTACAATTAATTCAATCAGTTTAACCAAGATTGTTTTTAGTTTTCTTACATTGTTGGGCACAAAATAAAAACATATTTAAATTAAGACTGGGGCAGCATTGTTTAAATGAGTTATTATTTTCCTGATCAACCTTAACAATTAGTGGGGATTATATAAGAATGTTGTGCATTTCATGCACGAACGGTTCAAAGCTCAATTAAATTTAAATTAGTAAGAAGATACAAAATGTGTAAAGAAACGAAAGTATATATAAATTACAATAGGTTTGTGCTGTCCGAACGCGTTGCAAAGTGATTGAACCATTTGGGCATGAAATGTCTGAAGAACAAATCAAAATTATACATAAATTTAAGGGTAATTCATTAAGCACTGCTCTCTACATAAATATCGTTTGTTGCATTGACTAATAAACATTTTGATTGATTAACTTTTCACTGACTCTAAAGATGAACAAGGATTGTTACAATTAATAGCTCCATAAATATGCAATTCAAGTTCTTCAATTCACTTTCTTCTTCACACTTTTCTCTCATCATATTTTACAAATTTGTGTTTCTTAACAAACGTATAAACTTCAAAATCATTGCATATTCAGTTTATTAAAAATTCATTTCAAATTGTTCATATATATGTATATATATATAAACGTAGTGAGTTATTCGTTTTCGGTCTGTAAATTTGTTACAATGTTCTTCTGTGTACATTTGATGCAATTATTTACAGTGTCAATAACAATGCTTAAAACTAAATAATAAATTTTGTTTTGTTTTTTTTTGCTTCTGTGTTTTGTAGATTTTCTAGTTTCTTTTTACAAATGTTTGCTTGCTTCTCTCATTTGCTGACTTATCTAGCATTCATTACGTGTTGCCTGCCTGCTTCTAACTTAATATTACATGTGTATATATATTAATTTGTATATGTGTATGTATGCTGGATGACTCCTACTTCATGCGATTGATGACTAAGTCGGCGACAACCTGTAGGCCCTTCTGGTAGGGGGACTCCGTCAGCTCCTGTGCCAGCCGTATCGCTTCATTGCAGTGCTTCTTGGCCAGGAAACGCGTCTGCTCGAGTCCGTGTGATTTATGAACCAACTCAAAGGCCCGCTCCACATCGCCCGGCTCGCTGAAGCGACGCATAACCATCGGATTGAGCTCGGGATACTGAAACAGACAAATGAGAAATTCCAAACGAATTAAGCCATCGTTATTGGAGCGCCATCCCCACGCGCAGGTGCGACGGTTTTGAGGCTTGAATGCCAATGCAAACTATCAGACACATTAGCATTAGTCTCTATGGCCTCATGATACGCATGTATATGGCTAGTTTTTACTTTTTAACTGGCCAACTAAGCTCGCGACTGATCGGCAGAGATCGCCACTGTTTGCTGCTTTGAACGCATTGCACGCGCGCGTTTATCACGCTTCGCATATTAAACTGAGTCGAAAACACCATAGAAACGCATTTCATGGCACGCGATGCCATACTCCCAGCTAGCTGCATGATATCATCGGACACCATGCTGCTTAAGTGGGAAATGCACATAGACAGCAATGCAAACACAGTTCTGGACAATTAACAGCTGCCGTCAGTTGTATTCGCAGTGTTTGGAATTTATGTATGTACTTCGCAGTCAGGCTGTTGTCACAGCAATAAGGAAGTCTGTCGGCGGCTCACCTTTTCGCATGCAAAGAGAACCGGCGCTGTGGCCAGGCCCAGTTTTAAGTCAGCTGCCGTTGGCTTGCCCATTTGCTCCGTGGAAGAGACGAAGTCCAGCATATCGTCCACCAGCTGGAAGGCCAGGCCAATATTACGTCCATATTGAAATGCCACCTCCGCAACATTATCATCGGCCTGGCGATAACGGCGGTCTGCGAAGAACAAAAACAAATATCTCAAAGTCAGTCGCTGGCCAATCAACTCCGGCCATCCAAATGGGCACAATGACAAACGCACTCGGGCACAGCCATTCGCATAAACATTTGCTACTGCAATTTGAAATGCAATTGCTATTGCTATGGCTATTGCGATTCGATTTGCATGTCGATGGCCGGGCTTACTCACCGCCTTCAGTGCATTGGCAATCAGCGATGCGGTCTTCCTGTATGTCTTGGTCAGATAGTGCGCGAAACGCTCATTCTCCGTTTCCCTCGAGCCCAGCTGCATGAATTCACCTTGAACCAAGTCGGTTAAGATCTGAAATAGATAAAAGGCAATGGATCAATTTTGGATCTATCTGTGTCTAGTTCAAAGAGAACTCGAGACAAGCTCTAGTCCATAGTCAGAGACAGAGACTCTATTGCCAACAAATATACTCGTCTTCAGGCAGTGAACAGAGTAATAAACACTAACAAGGTGGGTGAATCAATTAAAAGACAAGCAAAAATTGTGATTTCTGTTGGGTTTTGCCAGCTGAGGCTATTTTTGCAGTTTACATAGATCCATATGTACACAGATACTGGCGGGTAACTTCCGCATGGCTTACTGTTCAAATGCAAAGGGCAAACACAGATGTGCCAAATGATCTAAGCAAATACAGTTTCATTGAGACTCTAGCCAGGATGGTTGTTGCTACGCGAAAGATATGTGCATGGCTAACGCATGCGAGGGCAACTCGAGGCGTTATCTATTATCTTTCTCTCTTTATACATTTAGAAGTTTCACTAATGAAGTTCCTAAATAATGTGAATTTTATTAGAGTTAGAGTAGTACTTCAAGGAATATATATTAGCACGCATACATATGATTGATCAGGCCAGTACCTTATGAGTAACCCGCGCAGCATAGCTGCCATTTTTATTTGTACAAGAAATGTTGGCGCGCCCTTCGCTTAATTTGGAGATTTTGTTTGCCGTCTGCGATACGCGCATAAGTATTTTCATTCATTCATCACTCTTGGCTATTTCGCAGTCAGTTGTCAAAATATTGGACAAACAAACGGGAAGGTAGTCTAAAGCCGTCCATGCCTAAGATTGTATCTGATTCCAAGCTTCGCATAGATCTATGAATAGTACATTGGCACATGTATGTGCCTAGCGATGGGGGCGATGATATGTCAGTCGTGGTTGCTGATTGCTAAGGAGACCAAGGTGACAGCCGGAGACTTGGCTCGGGCTCTATATATACTATATGATAAATCCCAGCCAATTGGCTCGTCTTATGCACATTTTAGTGTTCGTTTTATCTGCTTCTTTTTTCTTTAGAGTTTGCATTAGAAGTAAAACAACATGTTGGCTTTCAATGTTAACTAATTAACACATGCGGCCGAAATAAGTGCGACTTGTGTGTACCAAAAAAACAGCATTGGCATTAGCAACAATGAGAGCAACAGCAACAACGATGAAAGAGCTACAAATGCCGCTGAAGCCTTTTTAAGCACTTGCTGACAA